>NW_027186473.1:26839119-26842236 GCF_028583685.1 Petaurus breviceps papuanus
CTGTCGTGTCTCTTGCTTATAATCCAGACTCAGATGCAAAGCCTTGAACCCTTATGGTTTTCCCTCCAAACTGGTTGGCCAACAATATTTTGCTGAGCACCTTCTATGTATATAATCCTCTACCTAGAAAGTTGAAAGGAAATAGCATTTATACCATATTTTAAAGATAGCAAACTACTTTACATTTTTGATTCTCCTAAAAATCATAGGTGCTATCATTATTTCACTTTTACATATGAGGAAACTGAGGCTGAGAGAATTTAAGTGACTTGCCCAGGGTAACATAGCTAGTAAATGATTGAGATGGGATTCAAATCCAGGTCTTCCTGACTTCAAGTTTATCTTTCTCTCCACATCATCTAGGCACATTTCCCTTGCTCCCAAGGAGATTATAGCAAAGAATAAGAGAAGAAAAACAATTTTGAACCTTTCTCTCTTTTTTACTGACCAAGTACATTTTTTATTTTTGTTGTTTGGTCAAATCTATGAATTAACCAGTCATAGAGTCCACAAACATTTATCAAGCACATACTACAGATCGGGCATTGTGCCAAGCACTCAGGATACAAAGAAAAGGAACCCCTCCCCCCAAAGCCCCTGTTCTCGCGTACTTTAAATTCTAATGGAGAAGACAACATGAAAGCAACTATGCGTAAACAAGGTAGAGGTTTAAAGCTTTCAACCGCACTAAGAATTTTGGGACGCTCCGTACTTTGTGACTTTGTACTGAAATAAAATTTTAGAGATTCATGTATGTAATACATATATATGTATGTTACACAGTAATGAATATTATATACATATGATTATTATATACAATAAAACATTGCATATTGTATCTGTGCTACATATATATCTATATATGGAGAGAGAAAGAGAGAGAGAGAGAGAGAGAGAGAGAGAGAGAGAGAGAGAGAGAGAGAGAGAAAGGAGGAGGAGGGAAAGAGGGAAGAAGAGGTCATTCCATGGAAATGTTGTTTGTATGTATGGATGCATGTAAATCTTTTTGGCTTTTCTCATTTTGTACTGTAAAAAAATTATGATTTCAAAAAGAAATGGTTGGTAGGTAAATGAGATGAAATACTTAACCGAAGCAATTATTATAATCCTAATTAGTAATATGGGCAAGAGCTTTTATTGAGGTTTAACATAATCAAATGACTAATCAGGGACCACAATGACTAAAGTATACAGGATTAACTCATGCACAATACTGGTCCACCCAAATGCAACTTTGTTCTCAAAAAATGGTTCCATAATTATTAAAGATTAGGGGAGGTAAGAATTTTTTGAATGAGCAAGCAAAACTATTCCATCTGGCAAAGGTTCACATCCTGAGTCTGGCATTATAGCTGTGTGACAATAGCTGTGTGACTGTGGATAAGGGGTAACATCTCTGGGCTTCAATTCTCTTATATAGAAAATGAGGAGCTAAGAGATTATCTCTACACAGTAACAGCAACATTGTGTGGTGATCAACTATGGTAGATTTATCTCTTCTCAGCAATACAGTGATCCAAGACAATTCCAAGAGGCTCATTTTGGAAAATGCTATCTACATCCAGAAAAAGAACTATGGAATCTGAAGGCAGATCAAAGCATATTATTTTCACTAATTTTTTTTGTTTTTCTTTCTTTTTTTCCAAATGACTAATGTAGAAATATATTTATCACGATTGTACATGTATGACTCATATAAGAATGCTTGCTGTCTTGGTGGGGGAGGGGAGGGAGAAAAAATTGGAAGTCAAAATCTTATAAAAATGAATGTTAAAAACTATCATATGTGATTGGAAAAAAATTAAATAGGAGATTGCCTCTAAAGTGCCTTCTAGCACTCAGTCTGTATTATACTATGAATGATGCATCTGATTCCTTGACTTGGAATAGATGGGATACTTTTGTCATTTGGTTGCTTCAGTCATATCTAACTCTTCATGACCCAATTTGGGGTTTTCTTGGCGAAGATACTGGAATGATTTGCCATTTCCTTTTTCCGATCATTTTATAGATGAGGAAACTAAGGCAAGCAGGTTTAAGTGACTTGTCCAGAGTCACACAACTAATAAGTGTCTGAGGCTGTTTTTGAAGTCCCGGAGAAGAGTCTTTCTGACTCCAGACCTGGAACTCTGTCTACTTTGTCACCTAGCTGCCGTAAATTGTATACAGTAAAACCCAAACCTTCTGTATATGTAACAACCTTTTGCAGTTGCCCTTCCCAAGTCTTTAGAAATATGCAACCTCTCTCTTTTTTTTTTAAAAAAAGAGCATATTAACCTAACCTTTAACGTAGATTCTCACCTTGACAAAATTTTTAATGATAATACTCCAAAGTCCCACTGTCAGGCCTAATAGTTCAAGCTATTATTTACACTCACTTAAATCTTAATTAGTCATCACTAAGTTAACAGAAACAAAATCCCATTTCTCCTTTAGAAATCCTTTTGATCAATATTTGTAATGATCATAATTATACATTATACAGTTGTGTAAGTCCTTTCTCCACAATGATTTTGTAAAATAGTTAATGTAGGTACCGGTATTAGTATCTCCATTTTACAGATGAGGAAACTGAAATTTAGAGAAATGAAATGACTGAGTTTCACAACCATCATCTATTCCAGATTTCTTTCCTCATTAATGTATGGCTAATGTATTTTTATGGCTGTAGTCATAAAAATTTATTTCTATCCATGGGCATCTTCTTTAAGTTTCTAGCAATGAAAAAGTACCAGGTTTAAGACAGAAAAATTGCATCTAAAATTTTCTCTAACCTAAATACTTTTCAGAGTTTCATTGTTAGTAAATTATGTCTATTTCTGCTCTAATAAGATGTACTTGAGAGGTAGTCTGAAGTAGCCAGCCTTGGATTAAGAAGACCCAGGTTCAAAGCCTGCCTCATCACATGCTGACTGTTTGATCTTGGACAATTCACTTGTTTTCAATATGTCCTCAGATAATTCTTTAAATCAGAATTGAGGCAGGTCTGCATTAATAAAGAGAGTTTTTCATCAGAATCTACCTATATCTTTTTTTTTTTTGCTTTTTGGAGGGCAATTGGGGTTAAGTAACTTGTCCAAGGTCACACAGCTAGTTGTGTGTGTGTGTGTGTGTGTG
>NW_027186473.1:26842246-26951698 GCF_028583685.1 Petaurus breviceps papuanus
TGTGTGTGTGTGTGTGTGTGTGAAGCATCTGAGGCCGGATCCGAACTCAGGTCCTTCTGACTCTGGGGCCTGTGCTCTACTCACTGCGCCACCTAGCTGCCCCCCCCATATCTTTTCAATGGCTGTGCCTTCATACCTGAATTTCATTCCTTAGAAGGGAAGAGACAAATATCAAGATATTGAATATTGGCAGAAATTAGGAAGACAGAAGGTCTAACAGGATTTTGTATCTAAATTTTTTTTTAAGAAATAATAAACCTGATTTTGGACATATAAGATGTTGTATTATCTTTATATTTGACGTATAGCGTTAACATATCTATAACATCTCCTTTGTAATTTGAACATTAACCTTAACCCAGAAGGAGTTAGGTTAAGGTAACCTTTTAATGTTACATATTATTTTATTTTTTTCTGCATTCTTTCAAGTCCTTAGTATATGTTTTCTATGTAGATAGTGATCCTTAGAATAATAATACATTTATTATTGATAATTTTTAGATTATATGGAAATCATATAATTATCATCACTGACACTTTCATAGCAATTTATCTTCATCTTTGGAACAGTTTTGTGAGATGGAAATGTGTTACAGATATTATCAACTCTGTTTAATAGATGATGAAATGTCTCATAGAGTTTTAATGACTTGGCTATTGGTGCGCAAGTGGTAAGTATTGTAGGTGGGATTTGAAATCCAGCCTCTCTAAACTCCAAGACTACATCAATATAAGATTTAGGAAACTGTCTTTCTATTGTGATTCCAATGCAGATCAGAACAAGAGTTGACACTTCAGAATAAGTTGACACTTAAACTAAATGTGAGTTGACATGTCAACTAAATCCTAGTGCTTTACAGACTTGGAAGATAGTATTATTTCTCGGGGTAGGCAGCCTGCACAGGCACTGTGCTCAGGGGCAGACCGGGAAGAGGCCTGACCAATGAGGGGGGCAAGTCATCCCACCAACCACAAGGGCCACTACCAGGCTTTTCACCAAAGGGCTGGGACTGGAAAAAGCAAGGTAAGAACCAAATGCAGGGCCCCTGTCCAAGAGAGCAAATACTCCTGGGACTACCACTCCGCAGCCCAGAAATTTAAAAAGCCCCTATCAGGACCTCCAAGGACTAGGATGGCAGAGTGAACCTTGCCTGCTCCAACTCCACCCCCTCTGACCCTGAAAACATAGTAATTATTGCCCCAGGGCAAAACCCTCAACAGTAAAGGCTTGGGAACCCTAGAGGAAGGGCATGGCTAGGGCCCTGCCTCAAAATGGTTAGAAAGCAGACTACAAAGACTCTGGAGTCCTACTATCTTCAGAGGTAGGAACCAAACTTAGAGGGAGACAATGTGGAATCCACACCCACAGCTGAAACATCAACAGGGACCAGGTCCCAAGCACAGAAAGCTCCCTAGATGAGCTCAAAAGGAACTTTGAAAACCAAATGAGAGAGATAGAAGACAAAATGAATAATTCTTTTAAAATCAAAATTTCAGAATTAGAAAAATATTATAATGAAGGAAACAGCTCCTTAAAAAGAAAAGTGTATGATATGGAAAAGGAGCTCCAAAAACTAACCAAGGAAAATGATTTGCTAAAAACCAGAATCAACCAAATTGAAACAAATAACTCTATGAGGAACCAAGAATTAGTCAAACAAAACAATAAGAATGAAAAATTAGAAAAAGAGGTAAAACATCTCAATGGAAAAATAACTGACCTGGAAAACAGATCCAGGAGAGATAACCCGAGAATCATAGGCCTACCAGAAAATCATGATGAAAAAAGATAGTATTATTTCTCATGGGACATTAGGAGAAAGAACCCAATGTACTTTTAAAATGTGTTTTGGAGTCAAAGATTGTGCAAGGTGTGAAGTTTTGTGTTTTCCAGTTTGGTCAGATAAACAAGGACAAATTAAGATGATACATTACTCTTAGATTGAAAATTTACTGCATTTTTTCACCTTAAAAGGGAAGTAACCTTACAGAATCAAACAAAAAAAAACACACCAGGGTTCTATCTGTTATGTATGTATGTATGTATGTATGTATGTATGTGTCTATCTTCTATCAATCATCTATTTCTATCTCTCTTTATCAATTTCTTTCTCTCTGTGTCTCTCATTTTGCTAATTGCCAGAAGTTATTTTTTTTAGCAGAGAGAATGTTTGCATTCCTCATTATGGATGAATTTTTCAGCAGATAGGAGTTTTTGATTTTTATGAAAATAGTTAAACCCAATAACCAAAAGCTCACACACACACACACACCAAACCAAAAAAAAAAACCTAACCACTCCTCTCCCATTAGAAATTAAAAAGAAAAAGTCACATATCCCCTTCAACACAATCTACTGCTGGGTATCAGCTATCTTTGTCTTCTTCCGAAAAGTATCACCAGAGAAAATATTCTGCACCCTAAGCTCAAATATATTCTAACCAAAATGAGACTTCTTATTGGTTATTATAGAATCTTTTGTTTTAGTAAAATTGAAGTTAACAAAAACAGTTATTATTCTATGACTACTGATGCTACTGATATTAATTAGTAAAACTTTCATTTAATCTTTAGTCACTTCTTCCATTGACTTCCATATAGTAAAAATGGTCCTACATTGAGCATGCTTTATTTAACATTCCAGATTTTATCACTGGCAGTAGGAAGACTTTTTGCTGTTACTTTACCTCATTAGTATTTTTTTTAAACAAATTTCTATCTGCTTGTAGTTTCTAGAGCATAGGCCTGATCATGTCAGTCCCCTGCTCAAAAATCTTTGCTCCCCATTTTGCCCCTAGGATAGAATCCAAACTTCTCAATTTACTCTTCACACTCTGACTTCAGCCTATTTTTTTTGACTCATTTCTCTTAGTGTACTCTACATTCTAACCAAATTGCCCTATTGCCTGCCTATGAACCGATAATTCTGTTTCCGGACCTCAGATCTTTGCATAAATTGGCCCCATTACTACAGCATACAAGCTTTCTTTGCTTCCTCTTCTTAGGCTCCTTAGCTTTCTTCAAGGTTCAGATCAATTGCCACCTTTTATGCAAAACCTTTCCCAAGCTTTTTATTTGTTAATGTTCTCTCCCTCTTTGATTTACCCTGACTTTTGTTGTTCAGTCATTTCAGTCACGTCTGTCTCTTTGTGACCCAATTTGGGTTTTCTTGGCAAAGATTCAGGAGTGGTTTGCCGTTAACTTCTCCAACTCATTTTATAGATGAGGAAACTGAAGCAAATAGGGTTTTAAGCAACTTACCCAGTATCTCATAGCTAATAAATGTCTGAGGCCAGATTTGAACTCAGGAAGATGAGTCTTCCTGACTTAAGGCTCAACACTCTATCCACTGTGCCAACTACCTTTCTGCATCCTGACTTTATTTATCTCTACACTTAACCTCTGGATAGGATGTAAGTTCTTCAAGGGCAGGAACTGTTTTTCATTTGTATCTTTGTATATGCACAGTGCCTTGCATATAGTAGACTCTTAATGAATGTTTATTAAATCGAATTTGAAATGCATAGGCTTACAAGCCTACATAGGAAAGCCTATTTGATTCCTTCATAGAGTTTTCTCCTACTAAGCAGCAGGAGGTACAGTAAGTATATAGAACAGTTTTACGTTTACTTACTTTTTGATTTTTCTGTTATGTTCAGTGGAAAAGGAGGCATGGGAGAATGCATAGAGAGACTCTGGCCAAATGACTCATCAATCAGTGCTCTAAACCACTCTCAATAGATTCTAAGTTGCAGGAAACAGTGCTCATCTGCATTGATAGAGATAATTTCCTCATTTGCTAACTTCCTTTATCAATGAAATCATAGGTACAGTTTCTATCCCTATGACAGGTTGAATTTAGCAAGGACAATTTGAGAGTTATCATGGTATTGTGGATAGTACATGGAGAGCTGGTCTTAGAGCCAGGGAGAACTAGGTTCAGGTCTTGTCTCTGACATGTCCTGGCTGTGTGACCCTGGGCAAGTCTCTCCTCCTCTCAATGCCCTATAATTTTCAAGTTATCAGCCAGTCTGTATTGGTAAAAGGATTTTTAAAAAAATATTTATTTATTTTGCTTTTTGGAGGGGGGAGGGCAGGGCAATTGGGGCTAAGTGACTTCCTCAAAGTCACACAGCTAGCAAGTGTTAAGTGTCTGAGGTCACATTTGAACTCAGGTCCTCCTGACTGCAGGACCGGTGCTCTATTCACTGTGCCACCTAGCCTCTCCAGGCTATTATATATATTATATATAAACTCTCCAGGAGTTTCTTATAGTAATGAAATCAATAGGTCTGATTGAAAAAAAATCATAGGTTGTAAATTTTTCTAGCATGGGAACCTTCTTTTCTCTGTGTTTTATAACCTATACTCCTTGTCCTGAACACACCATTTATGCTATAGTTACAACTAATGATTGATGGCACCCTGGATAACTATTGTTGCAGTCCTGATTGATCACTGAAGTAGGAAGCCTAGAAAACCAGTGACTTGCCCAGGGTTACATATACACCAAAAGCCATAATAAAAACTTCTTGTCTCCTAGTTCCTAATCTATACTTCTGCTCGTGGAAATGAAATTCATTCTTACTCACTTTTAAAAAATGTTCATCTATGCATTAAGCTAAACAGTAACTAATATAATAATGAACAATAACTAAAACAATAATAAATCAAATGTTCCTGGTGTTTAAACCACACCTTAATAGTAGGTTAGGTACCCACATGTGAATCAAGAGAATTTGTCTTTGTTAATGCTCTGTATAATATGGGACCCTCAGTGCTACAGATAATGATAAAACAGTATAGAATCAATTCAAATATTAAATAATTAGTGTCAATAAACTTTAATTATTGGTACACTTAAATTGCAAAGGCAACAAGGATTATAATGGAAAGGGAGAATCTATATCAGATCTGTGAGATATGTATTTAAAATGACATTTTAAAAATACTTCTAGGCATTCATTGTACTTTAGTGACTTAAGGTTTACTGGACAAATCTAGTAAGAACCACAGATAAACAGTATTGACAGAGTCAGTCTCAGCCATTCTTCTGCAGCATCATGTAGTCCTCATTGATTTTTACAGGCCAATGATCTAATAAGGTACAGTCCATACTATTTAATTTCAATTATTCAATTCAGTTCATGAAGTATTTATTAAGAATCTATTATGTGCCAGACCTAGATCCGGACTAGACATACAAAGACAGAATCAAACAATCCTTATCCTTAAGTAACTCCCTGGGAGGAAGTACCATACATTCTAATAGGTATATACAAAGAAGATACAAAACAAATTCAAAATAATTTTAGGGGGGGGTCATTGGTCATCCTCAAAACCTGGGGGAATAAATAAGAGTCTTTTCAAGGAGGTAGATTTGAGTCTTGAGGGAAGCCAGGGAATAATGTGCAGCTTGGCTGGAATGATAGATTAGAACCAGATTTTGCAGGGCTTTATTCTAAGCTGAGGAATTTGTATTTGATCTAACAATGGAAACTTTTAATTTTTATTGTGCAGATCATCCACTTTGCAGATTATTTTTGAACATTTATTCATCCTTAGCAATTAGCCCCCTTTTCTGATACATCTCCCAACTATTTATCGCTATATTGTCAGGGAAATAAACTTAATATATACACATATGCATATGTGTGTACATATATGTATGTGTGTGCATATACATACAACACACACATAAATATATATACACACACCCATTTTGGGGGGTGGGGTCTGGACTTGTGATTTTCCTGGTGAGAAAATTCCCTCTATTAATGTAAACATGCAACTTTTCTGCAGTTATTTTGCCTGGGACAACAAGATGTTAAATGATTTCCTCAGGGTCCCACAACCAATACAGTTCAGAGACAAGACTTGATGCTTGGTTGTTTTGACTCTGAGAGCAACTCTACCTCTCAGAACCAATTTTGGTGTAAGCAAAATATAATTCATATTGCAAGTCTATGGTTAAAGAAACATGGGCCCCTCCTAACTTCAAAGCCGACTTTCTATCCACTTTAGTGCATTCCAAAACAAGAGTTGATGCTGATATGAAACCATTTTGTAATTTCTGCTATATAAACAATTCATTCTTTCTCTTCTATCTTTTATAGACAGAAAAGTCACAATAACAATAGCAGTAATAATATCTTTTTTTTGTATGTGACAATATCATTAATCATCAGTAGGTAATGCATTTTGAGGTTTTGCTATTTTTTCTAATGGTAGTTGGAAATTCATGCTTTCTTGCTCTTTGATCCATGAACTTGTCAGGGCTAGTGGCATACATTATCTCAAACAGCTTATTAAAGGTTCAAACCCACCACCTTATCTTACAGAGTACCAGGAACTAATCCTATACAGTTCAATCTAAAAAGCATTTTAAAAATACCTTCTACATACATAGTACTGGGCTAGGTGCCGGAGAGGTGAAAACAAAATGATAAATAGTCTTGCCCTCAAAGAGCTTATATTCTAGAGGAGATAAAACATGTAAAGAGATAAATACAGACATAATTTTTTGAGGAGGGAGAAAGCACTAGCAACTAGAAAGGTTAAAAAAGGCTTCTTTTTTTTTTCCTTTTTGGAGGGGCAATTGGGGTTAAGTGACTTGCCCAAGGTCACACGGCTAGTTTTGTGTTAAGTGTCTGAGGCCACATTTGAACTCAGGTCCTCCTGACTCCAGGGCCGGTGCTCTATTCACTGTGCCACCTAACCACCCCTCAAGAAAGGCTTCTATTAGTGCTGGCACATGAACTAAATTTGAAGGAAGCTAATTCTGAGAGGTGGAGCTTAAAACTTGAAATGCAATACTGAATTTGGAGAACAGCCAGGCAGCCAGTTTGGTTGAAACATAGAGTGTGTGAAGTTCAATCAACCTGGAAACATGGAGTCAGCTTGTAAAGTTCGTTAAATGCTAAGTTGAGGAGTTCATAATTTATCCTGCAGGCAGTAAGAATGCCTCTAAAGGTGTCTGAGTAGGTCAGAGGTGTTTTAGGATGATTGTTTTGATAATAATGTGGAGGTCAGATTGGAAAGGGAAGAGTCCAATAAAAAGTGTTGAGATTGGCCAGGGGGAGGTCATGAGGGTCTGAACTAAGCTTGTGATCATGTGAGTGAAGAAAGAGGAGATAGGTTATGGGAACAGAATTGATAAGACTTGGCTGCATATGAGATAGTGAAGGAGAGGCAAGGGTCAAGAATAACTCCAAGGTTTTGAACCTGGGTAACTGTAAAGATGATGGAAACTTCAACAGAAATAGGGAAGTTTGGAGGAAAGGTGAATTTAGAGAGAAGACAATGAGTTCTGTACTGGACATAATAACAACATCTACCATTTAGATAGGATTTTAAAGTTTACAAAATACTTTACATATATTATCTTGTTTGATCTTCACAATGATAGTGTAAGGTAGATTCTATTATTATCTTCATTTTATAGATAAGGAAACTGAGGCATAAAGAGGTTAAATGTCTTGTCTAAGGTCACAGACACTAAGTGTCTTCTTGAGGTTGAAATGCTTATGGGATATATAATTGGATACTAGCTCAGACAACAAAATTTAGTTAAAAGTAGCTAATAAGCTGCTATTATACTAACCTTGGCTAGTTAAATAAGAAATCATCAAACATCTAAGCTAGAGAATAACTTGATTGGAGTCGAATAAGTATCACCTTTTCTGATGAGAATCACTTTTGGGGCAATTTATGGTTCAATGGATAGAGCACTGGGTCTGGAGTCAGGAAGACATAAGTTGAAAATCTGGCCTCAGACACTTCCTAGCTGTGTGACCCTAGGTAAATCACTTAACCCCTATTTGTCTCAGTTGCCTCAACTTTAAAATGAAGATAACTGTTTCACAAGATTGTTGAGAATCAAATTAGATTCTTAGAAAAGCTCTTAGCACAGTGCCTGGACCACAGCAGGCACTACTGAATACTTATTTCCTTCCCCTTCCTTTCCCACCTCTCCTCTTCAATTATACCAAGTTGTATAAATGAATAATGTTTCAGTTTATATTTAGTTAAGGTATTGGCAGAACTGATTTAGCCAATGACTGAGTTCTATATTGTCTACCAAACTGAGAGGCAACATGATAGAAGGGAAAGAAGATTGGACCTAGGGCAGAGAACTGAGTCTGCTCTAATTGGCTTTGGCTTTGGGTCAAGTGCTCACCTTTTCTGAGCCTCAATCTTCTCATCTGAAAAACTGGAATAATAATACTCATCTGGCTTGGGTCTTCACTTGGTTGTGGTGAGGAATAAATGAAGTAGGATATGCCTAAATGCTTTGATAATTTAAAAAATATGCTATAGTTACATAGGCCAGGTTTTTGATTCTGGTATGTCTATGAAACCAGTCAATTCCAGGAGACTTCAAAATATTTGAGAGTGGAAGTCTAGGAGAGATGAATATTTTGGAGGCACAAAAAGCATGGTTTAAGAAATAACTTCTGTCTTCTTCAAACAACCATCACCACCAGCATTTGTAAATGTTATATTTCCATTATATTCAGAGGTTAATAGTAGCAGAAGATCGATATAATCATCATCTCTAGAAACTATTTGCTCTCCATGTGATTCATGAAACTTTAAATAGCTGAAATTTGTTGTTGACTTTCTTTGCTTTCCTCATTTCTGTACTATGGGAGCCTTGTAGTTCCCAAAGTGCAAATCCATGGCCAATGTTAAAAAAAAAAAAAAGAAATTTTCAGAAAGTAATAGCTGCTGGAAGTAGTGGCTTGAGTGGGAAGAATCTCCAGGGACTTGGTTTGAGAGTTATGTTTCAATAACAAAAGGGGGTCATGGAAGAGGCAGGCTCATTTCTCCTTCATTGTTCCTTTTGGTGTATCATGTGAATAAGTCCTTGAGGTAGATTTTTGGTGAATACTTTAGTCAATTTTGTCTTCCTGTTAAAGAAGGGAGCATACTTTCTCTCCTTGGACAAATTTGTTGAAGTCAGGGAGATGAGAGCTTGATTTATGCATCAGTGTTTAAGAATGGCTCTTTTGTTAGTATGTAATCAAGGACTCTTTTAATTGAGAAGTAGAAGTGACAGCAAGAAATTTTGGCACTATAAAGCAATATAGGAGCAATATGATTGGGAGCATTGACATGCATATTTATGTATAAATATTGTGAATTTTATAGCAGCTCCATTTTTGTGGGTGGTACTATTTTTTTTTGGGGGGGGGAGTATGCAACATTAGTCCAACAGTGGTTGGATAGGGTTAGGAACTGGATATGTGATTTCAGTGGTATCGAGAACTCCCAGTGAGAAAACTCCCTCTACCAGTGTAGGTCAGAATCTCTGCAATTTCTGTTCTTTGAGAGTTACCTAGGGGTTAAAACCTTGTCCATGGTCACATAGGCAATGAATTCCAACCTCTGTGCCAGAGGCAGGACTTGAATCCAGGTCTTACTGGCCCTAATAACATCTTTCTAAATATGCCAAACTGCCTCTGGACTGAAGATAACCCCCATTAAATAAGCCAGTATATGTAATGAGAAAGTTGCTGCTCCCACTTACAAAGCAAAGCTAAACATATTCTAACTACATGATAGAACTTTAAAAGGCTTACCTGAAAGTTGAAATGAGGAAGAATCTATGCATAATGATCCAGTGTCACCTATCAGCTTCTGAAGTAAAATATTTCTTGCTCTGTCTCGAAATATTGCTGCATTATTGTTGTAACAGGACTTAAACTTCAGTACCACATCCACTATTGTTTTACCATTGTCCTCTCTGTAGGAATTTAGCAGAAAAATGAATCATGTTATTTCTGTGGTCTTACCATTGTTATCAGAGCTTTTCCCCCCTTGCAATACTACAGTCCTGACACTCATTGCTTACTTGACTGAGGGAGGAGCTAATAAAAGGAAGTTAATCAATCAATAAACATTTATTAAAGACCTACCATGTGTCAGGCATTGTGCCAGGCACTAGAGATAGACAAAAAAAAAACCAAAAAGACAAACAAAAAAAAGACCCAACCAGTATTTGCTCTTAAGAATATCTTCTTGCTCTTTGTTACTAATTCTCCATGGATTCTCAGTAAAGACCAGTAGAAGAGTACTATTTTGATTTTTTAAGTTAGCTGATGTGTAATTTCTTCCACTTATGTCCTATTTTAATCCCTCAACATGATATAGATGTAACTCTGGGTTATTGGAGGCTTAATTAAAGGAATTAAATCTTCACTAGGTTCTATCTTGAGATACATTTTTACACTGGGGAAAGAGCACTGGATTTGGAATCAGAGGAACCAGGTTCAGATCCTACCTCTGACATACTACCTATGTGATATTAGGCAAGTCACTTAATTTCTCTGAGCTCTAGTTTCATCATGGATTTAAACTTGATGGCCTCTGAGATCCCTTCTAACTGTGGGTCTATGATTTGCAATTCTATGAATATGGATTCAGTGATGTTTGTTGTAAAAGTCTCAGCCTCACTGAATATGGAGAGGCTCAGTAGCAGAAATCTGGCCATCAGATGATGACTTTTTTTGACCATGGCAACTGTTAAGGAGTTATGATCATACCTTGGTTGAGGGAGCACATATTAGTCAAGAAAGAGGAAACCTTTCCTCTAACAAATTGAGGTTGCCCTTCATATCCTACTTACTGTGCTTAAAGGAACCAAAAAAAAAGGTTGTCCTTTCTAATAATTAGAACATTTTATAAAGTCACTAGCTTCCATTTGCTCCAATCTAATGCTGAAGGAATGATTCTCTTCAGTGAGCTTTAGAGTTTCTTTTTCCATCTGGCAAGTTTGGCCTTTAAGGCATTCTTCTCCTCATTGTCTTTTTGAGCCTCTTTTGCCATTTGAGTCAGTCTGTTTTTTAAGGTGTTATTTTCTTCAGTCAGGTTGTTGACTCTCATTTCATAATTTTCTTGCATCGTTCTCATTTCTCTTCCCAATTTTCCCTCCACTTCTGTTATTTGGTTTTCAAAATCCTTCTTAAGCTCCTCTGTGGCCTGTAATCAGCTCATATTTTTCTTGGAATCTTTTGGTGCAGGAGTTCTGACTTTGCTGTCTTCCTCCTGTTCCATGCTTTGATCCTTTTTGTCCCCAAAATAGGAATCTAATGTCGGATTACTGTGCTTCCTTTGCTTGCTCATGTTGCCACTCAATTACTTGACTTTTTGAGCTTTTTGCCACAGTAGAACTCTGCTACCAGAGAGGGGATCTTTGTCCCAAATTTCTGGGGTTTTCACAGCTGCTGCAATTATTAGTTGGGTGCCCTCTCTGAAGCCTCCACCTGCTCTGGGAAACTGGTCATGTACCCTAGGACCTCCACACTCGAAAGTGATCCAGATCCAAGCAGGTTAAAGCAAGAGCGATTACCCCTCAGACTGGCCACTTGGTCCCCCTACAATCTGCAGGCCAGGAGATTGGAAGCAGCCATGTGGCAGTGGCTGCATGGCCGCCATGCCTCAGCTGCTTCTCCCACCAGGAAGTAAATGGCCAGACTGCACTCCTGAACTCCCAGTTCCCAAAGTCCACACTTTACTGACCTCTCATTTTGTCCTTAGCATCTATGGGTTGATAATTCTGGAAACTGCCACAGCTGCTGGTGATCTGAAGTCCCTCCAGCTGGCAGCTGATTGTGCTAAAGGCTAAGGCTAAAGCCAAGGCTAAAACCTTGGCTCATGTAGGACTGGGCTCTGCTCCCAGAGTGCTGTGCTGGCTCCTTCCTGCTGGCCTGCTGGGCTGTTTTCACTGGGAAGTTAGCTCCTCTCTTTCATTTTGTAGGTTCTGCAGCACCTAAGTTTGTTTAGAGTCATTTTTTATATGAATTAGAGGAGGTGGAAGCGGGAGCTGAGCATAAGTCCTGTTTCTACTCCACCATCTTGACTGCCCTCTATTTAGAATATTTTGTAATCTGTACTTGTGTCTAGAGATAATTTAATCACAACACAATCTCAAATATTAAAATAGATTCTGTGTACTAACCAATATAGAAGTTTTCTCAAATAATACAGATTGAAACCTATCTACACCTGCCCATCTCATGTGATTTGCCTATATTCCCTTATAAGTTCATCATAGAAGGTTACCCAAAATGCTGGGGACTTCCTTAATTTGTACTAATATAACAAGGGTCCAATGACTGCAAAACTGTCATCTATAACTCTTTCCATTTGTCTACCTCATCTTTTCTTCCTGTCATACATTTCCTTAAAGACACCTTTTACCCCTGTTCTAAATTTCTCAACATTTATATGTTGCAGCCTACTCACACACCCCCTCCCCCTTTATAATGTTGTTCTACTTGTTCTGCTCACTTCACTCTGTATCGGTTCATAGAGGTTTTTCCAGTTTTCTCTGAAAATGTCCATTTTGTTATTTCACATGGCACAGTAATTGTTCATCTCTCATTTTTGAAGAGGATCAATGACATCACAGGTGATGATATATATATATGTATATATATATATTATATATATGAATTGGATTTCAGTGATACAGAGTTGCCCAGTTGTCAGCTTCTTTCTTCCTGTCTTATCAAAGTCTGGTGGCAGGACAACAGTACCTATTCCACAACACCTATTCCAGACACCTCATAGTTGTAGGAACAAATAGTTCTTATCATCCATTCTACCAGGGAAAGTCTTCATATACTTCTGGTAGATACCCCCCTAACTCACTGATAGCTTTGAGGTCTGTCAGTTATCCTCAACCTGGTTTAGCTCATCTTCTGAGATGGTTTACTGGAGTGTAGTTGCTGTGTATGCTAGTTTCTTGGAGCTATAAGTGAGAGGTGGGTGAAGGTAGACACCCAAAGTAGATGAGCTGCCCTAAAAAGGGCTTGACAAGCCCTCATACCAGATATGTCAGTCCTCCTTGAACGCCCTATACACTTCAGCACAATAATATTCTATTATATTCATATACTACAATTTGTTTAGCTATTTTCCAAAAGGAAGGTACCTACCTTACCCCAAGCTTCTAAGTTTTAGCCACTGCAAAAAGAATACTTATAAATACAGTAATATAAATATAACCCCTTTTGATCATATAGGTCCTTTTCTTTCTTATTCAGTCTCTTAGGGTATAGACCTAGAATAGCTGGGTCAAAGGGCTATTTACAGTTACAGTTTAGTATCTTCTAGTGCATAGCTAAAAACTGCTTTCCAGGGGCAGCTAAGTGGCACAGTGAATAGAGCACTAGTCCTGCAGTCAGGAGGACCTGAGTTCAAATCCTACCTCAGACACTTGACACACTTACTAGCTGTGTGACCTCGGGCAAGTCACTTTAACCCCAATTGCCTTGCCTTCCTCCCTCAAAAAACAAAACAAACCAAAAAAATCGCTTTCCATAATAGTTGGACCAATTCAGAGTTCCATCAGCTGTGTACTAGTATGTCTCTTTTCCACAGCCCTCCTAGCATTTGTCATTTTCCTCTTTTGTCATCTTTGCCAATCTTGCTGTGTGTGTGAGATGGAACCATTTTGTTGTTCAGTTTTTTCGGTCATGTCCAATTCTTTGTTCACTAATTATTAGTGATTTGGGACATTTTCCCTTGTTTATTGATGGTTTAGATTTCTTCTCTTGAAAACTACCTGTTGATATTCTTTAACTGTCTATTTATTGGGAAATGACTCTTAATCTTATTAAAACAAATGAGTTCCTTACATATCTGAGATATGAGATCTTTATCAGAGAAACTTGTGGCAAAGATTTTTTTCTAAGTTGTTTCTCTTTAACTTTTAACTACATTAGATTTGTCCACACAGACACTTTTCAATTTTATTTCATTGAAATTTTCCATTTGATCCTGTGAGATCCTCTCTATTACTTGTTTAATAACAAACTCTTCTCCTATCCATAGATATAAAAGGTAATTTCTTTCTTGCTTCTCTAATTTGTTTATGATGTGACTATTCAGATCTGGGTCATTTTTTCCATTTGGAGCTTATCTTAGCATATGATCACAGCCACCTCCAAAGCTTCTACATTACCCTCAGTGTGATAATCATTTTAAAATCTTCATACTGTCGTATTCAATGCCTTACTGACATACAGTAGCATTAAAAAAAAATATTGGTATTAAAAAGATGGACCTAGGGGTGGCCAGGTAGCACAGTGAGTAAGAGCACCGGCTCCAATGTCGGGATGACCTGGGGATCAAATCTGGGCTCAGACACTTAGCACCCACCCAGAAACACCTGGCCGTGTAACCTTGAGCAAGTTACTTAACCCCAATTGCTTAGGGGCGGCCAGGTGGCTCAGTGAGTAAGAGTACCGGCCCCAGTGTTGGGATGACCTGGGGATCAAATCTGGGCTCGGATACTTAGCACCACACCCAGAAATAACTGGCTGTGTAACCTTGAGCAAGTTACTTAACCCCGATTGCTTTAAAAATAACATAAAATAAAAAAATAAAAAGATGGACTTTTATTTCCATGGAAAACTTGGAATCATTAGATGGTCTTTGCAATTTCCTGATGGTATTCTCTTTGTCCCATTCAGTTTTAGGCTACCTTGTTCAGAAATACATTGTGATATATGAGCTCTGAAGATTGTCCATTCAAACTCATGTCATAATCTGGGTAATTGACATTCTTCATCTACTTGGCTATTTCTGTAGTGCTATGCACAAGCAGCTTTCTATAAGAATGCTACTGTGAACAGCTTTTAAGGTTCTGATTATACAGTATAGTGATCACTCTATTTATTCCATAACAATCAAAGCAAAACTTTCACAGAAAATCAAGGTACAGCATTCACAATATTACAACTTATCACAGAAAATCACAATATAATATTCACAACATAGTCTCAAGGTACAATAGTCAAAGTCTTCCACTCATGGGGCATCTAAGTTAACTCAAGCAGTCATCACTTATCAGTAGTCTCAAAGTACCACAAGTCTTCCACTCTTGGGGCAAAGTCTTGATTAACTCAATCAGTCAATTATTCAGCAATCAATTACTAAGTATCATACACAAAACCCTCCACCCCTTAGGTCACTAGTAAACTATAATTCCATAATTACTCAGTACCTAAGGAGAGGTCTTTTCATCTTGACTTGGGGTCTGTTCTCAGATTCCCTGCTTCAACCTGGATTCACCAGACTGTCACCTGGGTTTACTGGCAGACAGCTCCCAATTTCTTGTCCAGCTCTCTGGGTAAGTCCTGCTCCACACTGAAGTTCACAGGTCTGGTCCATGTCAGATTCCTCACCATTTCTGCTCCAGGGAATTCAAGGCTCAGCCAAGCCACAAACAAAGTCTCAGCATCCCAGTCATGCCTCCTCAGTCACCTGGGCTCCTGGCTTCTGGGCTCCTGGCTCCTGGGATCCTGTTCAGAAGAAGCTCTACCACCACAAGTTCTCAGGAAATTCTGGCTCAGTTCTCCATTCTCTCTTCTGTAGCTGCTGTGCCACCAGATCCTGGTCTCAAGAAAACTCTGACTGTGCCTCTCTGGGGCTTTTCCTTATATACACACAGCATTAGCTTCCTGTTTCAGCCAACCTCTTCCTGTAACATCAGTAACAGGAGACAGGAGTTCATACTGTTTCCCCAACAGAGGCTTGATGAATTACTAAGTGCTAAGTACCTGCTACTTTTGCCAACACAAAGGGATCTTCAAATTCAAAATTATATTACCATTACAATTCCTACGTGGATGGTCATGCTTAATGCTTTTGAGAGGTTACAGAAATTTTCCAAGAGTTTCCATGATGTTACAGTGCTTGAGGCAACTGGCACAATGTCATCTAAAAAGAGGAGCCAATGGAGAACTTAGCCTTCCATAGAGAAAGCTTCTTCAGCTTAGACTTTATTCTGTATCTCTTCCATAACAGTGTTAAATATCTTTAGCAAATATATATCTTTCTATTTTATTCTTCACCCAAGTTTATAATCAGAGGGCCAGCAATGAAGTTATTTATATTGTTATGGTTATAAGGAATCTTGAATGATTTTGATATATGGATGGGAGAAAACCTATTGATGAAGAACTATAAGGTAGAGTTTTCTACTACTGAATCAAATGCTTTTCCAAAAGTAATAAACTATAGATACAATGAGATACTGTATTTGTTATGTCTTTAGCTAATTATTAAATGTTAAAGATGTGGTCCATTGGTTAATATTACTTGTGAAAGTCCATTCATTCTCTGCTAACTATCTTTGGGTAGATGCCCGCATTCAAGTATAGATGACTCAAATGAAGATTTGTATATGTGGGAGACCAGACATATTTTTATATAGTTGTTGTTTTCTCAATAACCTTTTAGGAGTAGGGAGGATTTTAAATAATATCTGAGGTTTTTTTTCCCATCCCTTTGCTATCCTTTTTGATACTTTGAATATGGATGCTTTGGCGCCCTCACCAGTGTGTATCCTCCAGCATGGACCTCTTCTAAATACACGTGATGCAAATTGTATGCAGTTCCCATCTTTTCTCTCTTCTTTTCGATTTCTACTTCCTGTACAAATAATTCTGGTACTGTGATATTAGGTGTTAAATGTGGTAGTCTCACAGTCCCATGGTTGGTGAAAGTAGTTATAACAACTTTACAGATCTTTTCCTTTTTTTATTATTATATTGATTTCCTTCCATGTTTTGTCCTCATGTCTGTGCGATGACTTTGCTTAGTTAGATCTCTTGCCAAGATTTCTTTTAACTGGTTTTATCCGATACTACTTCTGTCTGAATTAAGAGATGATACTACTCACAGTCTTCCATCATTCTTCATAAGATTTTAGAAAACAAGTTTTTATTCTAAACTGCTATTTCCTTTTGCCTCTATGTGTCTCCACTTGGCAAAAACAACAAATATTTGCTGATTTTTCTGATATCTTTTGATATTCTTGTCATGGTAATAGAGCTACAATGTTTAAACATCGGTATAAAGTTATTATAATTGGTATCACTATATTTCTGCCATTCATTCCCATTTTTCATTACTACTGAAATTACTTGTTTAAATAGTTCAGGATTAAGTTGCTTCAGCTGAACACTGTCTTTTTTTCTCTGAGATTGGGTCTCCCTTTCTTGCCTAGGCTAGATGTGAAGTCACAATTCACAGTCTTGATTCCACTATTAATCCACATGGGAACTCTGACCTGCTCAGTTGCTGACCTGATCAGATTTGCCCCTGCTTAGGCAGCCTAATGGCACTCTGACTCCTGAGGGCTTTCCATGTTGGTGCCAGACTTAGTGTGGGCATCTGATCAGCTTAGCTTATTGCAACTCAGAATTTTCAAACTTAAGTGATCTACCATCCTCAATCTTCCTGGTAGTAGTGATTATAGGGGTATACCACCATACCAGATATCTTATTCTCATTATTATTCTTCCTACTTGCTTTTTACTAATTTTGATATTTGTCCTGACAAGTCAGTGGTCTGATTGTACAAAAAGAATTTATTTAGTTAATTCTTACATCAGTAGCAAGATTTTTCCTGTTTGTTAAGATATAATCTATTTTGTTTTTTGTCATATTATTTGGTACTTGGTGTACCTAGGACCTAACAATTCCCATCTCAAAGCAAGTGTGTGATATAAAGGCATGTGGTTTGTTTGACCTTTCTCGTTCCTTTTTCCTGAATCATACTTTCCTATATACTTCTCACCTTTCTCCCACCTTTTCACTGAATTCACCAAATACCATAGTATATGGTGATTTAATATGGAGGCATTTATCAGGTTTTTCAAAGTACTCTTGATCCTCAGTGACCAATGGTGGTATATAAGCTGCATTTTTTTTTGAGGCAATGAGGGTTAAGTGACTTGCTCAGGGTCAAACAGTTAGTAAGTGTCTGAGATTATACTTCCTCTGATTCCAGGGCTGGTGCTCTCCTCACTGTACAATTACTTTCAAGATGGTCTTTTTGGAAATACTTATCTGTATGCAATATGAGATGACCAAATACCCCATGAAATAACGTTTCTTGTTTCCTTTGGATGTATGATAAAAACCAGCTCTGTCAATTTCTTCCTTTACCTTTCCAAGAAGAGTCTATGGTCCATTTTTCTGTCTAAGTATAACTCTTTATTGTGGCTTCAATTTATAAGAGTGCCGAGATAGGAAGAATTCAGCCAATAGCAGTTATGTTACTTGTTCGTCATTGGACAAGCATTCACATTTAGAATACTCAGTGTTAATTTAAAGTTTATAGGTAATCTAAAAGCTATGTGATTCTTATCACCCTTTGCCTCCTTTTCTGCTGCGAAGGATACAGGTATGCAAATAGGTCAGAAAACACGAGTTAATACTGCTATCCTAGTAGCAGAACTCTCTGCTGTCATCTTTTTCATGACCTGCCTCTTCACCTTTACATTTCTCCCAGCATCTCTTAGGCATCTATACTTCTCTTGGAGTTTTGAATTTCTGGACAATGATCCTGAAACCTTCATATTTCTCAGCTTCTTTTGCTTTTATTGATCAGTAAAGCGGAACATTTAACTTAATCTTATCACATTTTTCATTTATTATTATCCTCATAAAACCCTCATGTCCTCCAAACTTTTCTTTTACTATTGAAGATACCACTAGCCACCCAGGTATGATATAGGTGTCATCACCCTCTCCTCACTTTCCTTCTCCCCCTATCCAATCTGTTGCCATCTTGCCAATTTTTACTTTTGTAACATCTCATGAATACTCCCTCTTCTCTCTTCTGACACTGCTACCATCCTGGTGGAGGACCTCATCACCTCATGCCTGGACTATTGCAATAAGCTACTGGTTGGTCTCCCTGCCTCAAGTCACTACAATACATTCTCCACTGAACTGTCAAACTGATCTTCCTAAAGCACAGGTCTGATCATCTCACCCCTTTTCTCCCAATAAAATAAACTCCAGTCGTTCCCTATCATGTCCAGGATCAAATATAAAATCTTCTTTGGTGTTCAAAGTCCTTTATAAGCTGGTGATTCCCTCCTACCTTTCCAGTTCTTTAACACCTTACTCATCCCCACATACTCTGTGATTTGGTACCACTGGCTGCCTTGCTGTTCTTTACACAAGATATTTCATCTCCCAATTTTAGGCCTTTTCCATCGACCGTCCCTCATGCCCAGAATTCTCCCCCTTTTTATCTTTGTCTTCTAGATTTCCTGTTGTTGTTTTTCTTTTAGTCCCAACTAAAATCTCATATTCTACAAGAAACCTTTCCTATTCCCCTTAAATCTACTGCCTTCCTTCCATTGATTATCTCCAACTAATCCTGTTTGTGCATAGATGTCTGCATGTTGTCTCCCCCATTAGACTGTGAGCACCTTGACAGCAGGGACTGCCTTTTGCTTTCTTTGTATCCAAGAGTTTAGCACAATGCCTGCTGCTTAGTAGATGCTTAATTAATGCTCATTGACTAACTGACAAAGAACTTTGGGAATCAAAAGAATGGACCGAATAATTTTCATGTTGTCATTATGGTATTTGGTTTTTCAAGTCATACCTTATCAGATTATTTTCCTTTCAGGTGTATAAACATTATATTTCTTTCCTTGGCTCAGTGTTAGACCATTGGCAATTGCATTTAATTTACAGGTTATTTTCCCCCGTTTTATCTTTTGTTTCCCATATTGCTACTTCAGATACAATAGCTCCATCCTTTCAGATCTGAACGGACAAATCCTATGTACTTTGTGGAGTGTTTGTGCCAAACACTGATCATATTACTCTACTCACTTTAGGGATTTTGTCAGACCAGAGGTGTGTCTCTCTGACCTTTTCTCCTAGATGACATACTTTAGCTACACATCAAAGAAACAGAAATGGATCTTTAATATTAAACTATAAAATACCTTCTCATTTCCTGAAAGATATGGGCTGAAGCAGAGGTTCTTAACCTGACAGTCTGGTAAAGCCTATGGACCCCTTCTTGGAATGAGTGACTTGTTTTTAAATGCATTAAATAAAATACAGAGGATTATAAAGGAAACCAATTATATTGAAATACAATTATAAAAATATATATTTAAAATAAATACATGGATCCCAGGTTAAGAGCCTTTGACCTAAAGGGAATTTTAATTACTTATAATTCTCATTTCCCCTTCTTTTTTTCTCCCTCTTCTCCTTTACCAGATTCACCTGGCAAAAGGTTACAATTTAGGAGTCACTGGATTTATTTTTTTCATGCAGTCTTCATACCTCTGACACTTCCTATTCTCCAGACATAGCTTATTAAAAACTCTTCCAGTGGGGTGGCTAGGTGGCACAGTGAAAAGAGCACCAGCCCTAGAGTCAGAAGGACCTGAATTCAAATCCAGCCTCAGACACTTAACACTCACTAGCCATGTGACCTTGGCAAGTCACTTAACCCCAATTGTCCTGCCTTCTGATCTCCAGAAAGCAAAATGAAATAAAATATAATAACTCCAAAAACCCTCTCCCATCATTTGTATTACTGATCCCTTTCCTGGATAGATTACTGCCCCTTGTAGTTAACTTCTATGATTCCTTTCTTTAGGGTAATATCTGAAGAAAGGGAAACTAAGTGATATAAAAGAAAGTGAAGGGAATGACTGGCTCAAATTTCCTGGCAAGTAAAAGCTGCTAAATTTGTGATTGATTTTCACAATTTGGTTTTTACAATATCGATATAATGCTTTATTCATGATTATCTATGAAGTCAGATAAAGAATTATCAACTGGGGGGTACTTTTTCATAAATGATTAAAAATGAAAAAGGAAGAAAGGAAGGAAGGAAGAAAGAAAGAAAGAAAGAAAGAAAGAAAGAAAGAAAGAAAGAAAGAAAGAAAGAAAGAAAGAAAGAAAGAAAGAAAGAAAGAAAGAAAGAAAGAGAAAAGTTGAAGTGTGATACAGGATTATGTAACAGAAAAGAATTCTTTTCAAAGCCTACTTCAGAGCAACCATTTAAATGAAATCTTCTTAGAAATTTATGCTTCACGGGGTGGCTAGGTGGCACAGTGAATAGAGTACTGGCCCTGGAATCAGGAGGATCTGAGTTCAAATCCAGCCTCAGACACTTAACACAAAACTGGTCATGTGACCTTGGGCAAGTCACTTAACCCCAATTGCCCCTCCAAAAAGCAAGAAAAAAAAGTTATGCTTCACAAGAGAAGAGGAAACACAATATTTAAATAATCCAGTCTTAGAAAAAGAAATTCAACAAGCCGTAAATGAGCTCCCTAAGAAAAAATCCTCAGGACTAGATGGATTTCTACCAAACATTTAAAACATATTTAATTCCAATATTCTATAAACTATTTGAAAAATAGGCAAAGAAGGAGTCATGCCAAATTCCTTTTATGACACAAATATGGTGCTGATGGCCAAATCAGGAAGAGTGAAAACTGAAAAAGAGAATTGTAGAACAATTTCCCTAATAAATATTGATGCAATAATTTTAAATATATGCTAGCAAGGGGATTATAGCAATATATCACAAGGATCATACACTATGACCAAGTGGAATTTATACCAGGAATGCAGGACTGGTTCAATATTAGGAAAACTGTCAGCATAATTGACCATATTGATAGCAAAAAGCAAAAAAAAAATTTATCTCAATAGATTCAGAAAAAGCTTTTGACAAAATTAAAAATTCATTCCTATTAAAAACATTGGTAAGTATAGGAATAAATGAAGCTTTCCTTAAAATGATAATTAGTATCTATCTAAAACTATTAGCAAACATTATTTGTAATAAATTAGATAAGATAAGCTAGAAGACTTTCCAATAAGATCTGGTGTGAAACAAGAATGTCCATTATCACCACTATTATTCACTATTGTACTAGAAATACTGTTGTTATTGTTGTCTTTGTGACCTCATTTGGGGTTTTTTTTGGCAAAGATACTGGGGTGGTTCTCCAGCTCATTTTACAGATGAGGAAACTGAGGCAACAAAGTTAAGTGACTTGCCCAGGGTCATATAGCTAGTAAGTGTCTGTGGCCAGATTTGAATTCAGGAAGATGAACTGTCCTGACTCAAGGCCTGGTGCTCTATCCATTGTACCACCTAGCATCAATAAGACAGGAAAAGAAAAAAGAAATTAGACTAGGTGTTGAGGAAACAAAACCATCACTCTTCGCAAACAATATGATGGTATGTTTAGAGAATCCTAGAGAATCAACTAAAAACCTAATTGAAATGATTAACAACTTTAGTAAAGTTGCATGACATAAAATGAACCTACAAAAATCATCACCATTTCTATATATTACCAACAAAGTCCAGTAGGAAGAGAGAGAGAAAAATTCCACATAAAATAATGACAGACAGTATGAAGCATTTGCAAGTCTATGTGCCAAGACAAACACAGGACCTATATGAAAAAAATTATAAAATAATTTTCACAAAATAAAGATAGATCTAAAAATTTAGAGAAATATTAATTTCTTGTGGGTGAGCTGAGCCAATATAATAAAATGACAATTCTATCTAAATTAATTTACTTATTTAGTGCCATACCACTAAACTAGCCAAAAATTATTTTATAAGGCTAGAAAAAAATAAGAAAATTCAACTGGAAGAACTAAAGGTCAAGAATATCAAGGGAATTGATGAAAAATAAATATGAAGTAAAGTAGTCTAGCAGAACCAGATCTCAAACTGTATTACAAAGTAGTAATCATCAAAACAATCTGGTAGTGGCTAAGACATGGATTAGAGATTAAACACACAATACACAGTAGTAAATGACAATAGTAATCTTATTGTTGGATAGACCCCAAAATCTAAGCTTTTGGGATAAGAACTCAATATCTGATAAAAATTCCTGGGAAAACTGGAAAGCAATTTGGCAGAAACTAGGTATAGACTATCATATCACATTGTTTACCAAGATAACATCTAACTAGGTACATGATTTAGACATAAAGGGTGATATCATAAGCAAATTAGATGAGCATGGAAATTTTTACCTGTCAGATCTATGAATAAAGGAAGAATTTACAACCAAATGAGAGATAGTGAGGATCATGGGAAGTAAAATGGATAATTTTGATTGCATTATGTTAATTTTTTTTTGCAAAAATATAATATAGCTAGTTTTAGAAGGAAATCAGGAAACTGGGAAAAAATTTTACAGTAAGTTTCTCTGATAAGGGCCTGATTTCTCAAATATATAGGGAACTGAGTCAAATTTATAAGAATGTGAGTCATCCTCCAGTTGATATATGGTCAAAAGACATGAACAGGCAGTTTTCAGAAGAAATCAAAGTTATCTATAGTCATGTGAAAAAAAATGCTCTAAATCACTATTGGTCAGTGTTATGGGAATGGGAATCTGAAGATTTTTCCTGCCCCATGGCCCTTTGATAGGCTTAAGTGACTCTGAGAACCTTCCCTGATTTGAAAATATACTCTGTCCCCTAATAGGCTGAATGTGGTCACATGGAGCCTGTGGTGGGAGGCTTGTTTTTCAGGAATGCCCACACCTCATTACTTTGTGATTGGGCAGTGGGTCAAGAGGGTTGTGACATTCTCTGACCCAGGAGAAGGATATATATATATATATACCCTGATGTGAGGTTTTGCTTTGGGGGCTCACTTTGGAAAGAGTTGTGTGATTTGGCCAGATGAGACTCTAGGCAGCCATTGAGCCCCCCAGCTTTGAAAACCCAGATGTTGGTGCTTCCCTCTCTGGCAACTAACTAGGTATGGATGTAATGGTCAGATAGCTGGAAGCCCTTTCTGCTGAATTGTGTTATTTTCTGTTGTAACTTCTGTTTGTATTCTCTGAAGCTCAGGGTGCTGACTTTTCCCCCTGAACTAGGTAAATGATATATGTTTGATTGATTAAGGTAAAATTGTTAATCCATTTTGAATTGCTTTCCTTTAGAAAAGCAGATCTAAGAACCTGTGCTAGCAGCTATCCTGGGTATGCTTGGGTGCATGCTGCTACAGTCGGAGAAAGGCAAATTAAAACAACTTTGAGGTAATATTGCACGTCTATTAGATTGGCTAATATAACAGAAAAAGAAAATGATAAATATTGGTGGAAATGTGAAAAAATTAGAATAGTAATGCACTGATGGTGGAGTTGTGAATAGATCCAACTAATCTGGAGAGCAATTCAGAACTAATGAACTTTTAATTGTTATTAGTCCTATGCCTTACTGGATCAGGAAATGCTAAACTTCAAGGGCACCCCACCCTTTGCTGTCTAACTTTATAGTTTTTATTCTTGATCTGTTTTCTTCCTTTATCAGAACAACAGATGCCAAAAATTTGTTTCTTCCTTTCACTCCAATATCTGTGATTCAAATATTGAACATATTCCTAATTTGGAGTAGGTTTGAATTATTTTAACTATAGTAGCTAGGTGGTACATTAGATAGAATGTTGGGACTTGATGTGAGGAAGACTGGAGTCCAAATTCTATGCCAGATACTTATTAGTTATGTAACCTTGGGCAAGTAATTTATTTTCAATCAGTCTCATTTTCCTCATCTATAAAATTGGAATAATATGATCTGCTTCAAAAGATTTTAAGAATTAGAGACAATGTATGTAAGGCAAGTTATAAACTTTAAAACACTCTATAAATGCTAGCTCTTATTAGAGGTAGTAATAAAATTTGAATTTGTACATGCCCTAGGTTTTCCAGTTTCCTCTTAAGGATCTAAAGAAGTACCATAGTTTAGATTTATAGCACTTTACATCATTTTACAAAGATCTCACAAATGCTATATTATACATGAGAATTTTCTATTCTTTTCTTTTCAGTGGTAGTCTAGTGAAATCATCACGATACTCAGAATTTCTCCTTATGTGGAGCTAAGATGATGAATTAGAGGCAGCAACCCAGGCAAACTCTTCCAACATTCCTCTCCAAATAATTTTAAAATAATACCTTGGATTGAATTTTGGAGAAGCATAGCCAACAAATCAGGGTTAGACAAATTTCCAGCCCAAGGCAACATAGGAGGTTGGCAGGAGAGGTCGGACACCAGGGTTGGGATTGGGTAAGTTTGCATGCATTGGCAGCACCAGGGGTAGGCTTTGGAGGTGACTTCAGCAGCTTCAGGAGCTCTCAGCCCAGAGACATTCTGAGACATATTTCCAGGGTAGAGAGGAGCCCTAGAACTTGTGACTACAGAGGATCAGTGGCCCTTCCTGGGTAAACATCAGAGTGCAAACCAGGAAAGCAGTGACCCCAACTCCTCCTGGATCACCACACCTTGAAAGCACCAAAAACTTGTGGAACTCCAGAACTAGTTTTGGAAATGGCAACATAAAAAATCTTGAAGCTTGGGAGAGGGTCTCCCTGCTCCCCCCACCCCCGCATTGAACAGAGTCCAACTTAACATGAAGTTCAAAGTCAATTAGTAGACTGGAAAAATGATCAAACAGCAAACAAAACAATACAAAACCAACTTGATCAGAAAAAGCTATTATTATGGCAGGGTAAATAAAGACATAAATTCAAAACAAGACAACAATGTGACAATGCCTAAAACAAAAGCTTAAAAAATTCTAGTTGGATGTAAGCACAACAAGAATTTCTAGAAGAGCTAAAGGAAGAGCATAAAAGAAAAATTGGGAAAAGAAATGAGAGTGATGCAAGAAAATTATGAAAATAATTAACCAGCTTGATAAAGGAGGCACAAAAAATACTGAAGAAAATAATGCCTTGAAAAACGGAATTGGCCTAATGGTAAAAGAAGCACAGAAATTCACTGAAGAAAAGAACTCCTTAAAAAGAATTGCCCAAATGGAAAAAGAAATACAAAGCTCATGGAAGAAAATAATTCCTTAAAATTAGAGTTGACCAACTGGAAACTGTTAATTCCATGAGACATCAAGAAACAATAAAACAAAATCAAAAGAATGAAAAAAAATGAAAATGTCAACTATCTCATCAGAAAAAGCAATTGACCTCAAAAATAGATCAAGGATAGGTAATTTAAGAATTATGGGACTACCCAAAATCATGACTAAAAAGAGCCTGAAATCATATTTCAAGAAATTATTTCAAGGAAACCTGCCCCAATATCTTAGATCCAGAAGGTCAAACAGAAATTGAAAGAATCCACTGATGACCTCTTGAAAAAGATCCAAAAATGAAAATTCTGAGGAATATTATAATCAAATTTCATAGCTCCCAGGTATAGAGGAAATATTTCAACCAGACTTAAAGAAAAAATTCAAATACTGAGGAGCCATAGTCAGGATCACACAATATTTAGCATCTTCCACATTAGAGGAGCAGAGGCAAATTCTGGATATTTTAGAAGGCAGAGGAGCCAGGATTACAACCAAGAATAAACTACCTGGCAAAACTGAATATATTGGGGCAGCTAGGTGGTGCAGTGAGTAGAGCACTGGCCTGGGAGTCAAGAGGTCCTGAGTTCAAATCTGGCCTCAGACACTGTGATAGTAATGGCAATTAAAGATTCCCCTGTATTGGCTTGGTTTTCAAATTGATTGTGTTAAAACCCAGAGTTTGTTAATCCCACCTGTGGGATGGGCTTGTTGATGTGAAAAGAAAGTCCTGAATTGGGAGGAGCTGGTGATGTAGATTTGGAGAGACAAGAGAGAGGCGGAAGATTTTTTTTGGAAGCAACACCTCGTGGAGAGAGAGAGACTAAGAGAATTGCTGGTGGCCGCTTTGAATTGCCCTGGACTTTTGAGACCTGCCCCCTGAGCTGCCAAGGACTGAGGAGACATGGCTGTTTTGCTGGTACTTTGTCTGTCTGTTTTGATGTTATTTTGCCAGATTTGTCCACTGGTGAAAGACTGTCCTTTTGTTGAAGAAGTCCTGGAACCTGGCTGTTCGCTAAGAAGGCCTGCGACTGTCCTGCAGACAGAGAGTGAATACTGTCCACTGGTGAGGGACAGTACTGTTGTTGCAGGGGTCTGGAGACTGTCCTGCAGACAGAATGAATACTGTCCACTGGTGAGGGACAGTGCTGTTGTTGCAGGGGTCTGGGAGCCTTTCTGTTGGTTCAGAAGCCCTGAAGAAGGATTTTCTTGTTGTATGTTTACAGAAATCCTGGGAGAGGGCTTTGCTAATGTGTTCAGGGGTTCTAGGACTGTTCTACAGACAGAGGATAAATTCATGAAGGGACTGGCAATGTACCTTATGGCCTTGCTAAGCCTTGTCTCCCCAGGAACTAAGATTGCTGAGAACTTGCCTCTTGTCAAGATGAAGAAAAGACCTCCATTTGGGTATTAAGTGCTGTGTTTAAACTTGATGTAACTCTGGGGTAGATTCAATTGTGATCCAGGGGTGGGGAACTTTTGACCTTTTAGTGTTCTATGGTTGAGCAAATGAATGTATTTTACCTATGTTTGGAAACTAATCTCCATTTGAGAAGAGGGGTTTTGTGGTGGACTTAATTAAGGTATAGCCTAGGGGTGGAGTAGTATTTAGAACAGGGACTTTGTAATTGATTGAATGATTGGAAGGTCCTGGGGTGGGGTAGTACTTGGAGATTATTTAATCACACTTAGTAAATGCTGTATTTTGAATGATGTCACGTTTTGATCTTCTCTGTTCTTGGTTTGTCACTGAATAAAATAGAGAGCACCTATGCTGGTATTTTGAACTTGGGAAGTTGCCTTCTTTTGGCATTACATTACAGACACTTAACACAAAAACTAGCTGTGTGTCCTTGGGCAAGTTACTTAACCCCAATTGCCCTCCCAAAAGCAAAAAAAAAAAAAACCCAACAAAAAACAAAACAAAACAAAAACTGAGTATACTTCTTCAGGGGAAAAAACGTATATTTAATGAAATGAAGGGCTTACAAGCATTCCTCATGAAAAGACCAGAGTTGAATAGAAAATCTGGCATTCAAACACAAAACTAAAGAGAATCATAAAAAGGTAAACACGAAAAAGAAATCATATGAAACAAAGTGAAACTGTTTACATTCCTATATGGGAAGTTGATATATGTAATTCCTCAGATCTTTATCATTATTAGAGCAGTTAGAAGGAATCTATATAGACAGAGAGCACAGGAATGAGTTGATTATGTTGCGATGACCCCCCCAAAAATGATGGTATGGGAAAGGGATGCACTGGGAAACAATCTTATATAAAAGAGGCACATAAGGGAGAGCTTTTGTGGTGGAGAGGAAAATAGGACCAGCAATGCCTGAACTTTACTTTCATCAGGATTGCTTCAAAGAGGGAAGATGATACACACACATACATACTCAGTTGGGTATAGAAATCTACCTTGCCCAATGGGGAAATAGGAAGGGAAGGGAATAAATGAAAGGGGGGAAATGATAAAAGAAAGGACAGAATAAGGAAAGTGGTGGTCAGAAGCAAAACAGACTTTTGGGGAGGGATAGGATATAAAGAGAGAGCATAAACAGGAGAAAATGTGTTGAAGAGAAATACACAATAATTATAACTGTGAATGTGAATGGGATGAGCTCACCCATAAAATGAAAGTAGGTAGCAGAATATATTAGAAACCTGAATCCAACAATATATTGTTTACAAGAGACACACTTGGAACATAGAGATATGCAGCTAAAATAAGGAGATGGAGCAGAATCTAATGTCTTTCAGCTGAAATAAAAAAGGCAGAGGTGGCAATTATGATCTCAAAGGAAAAACAGAAATAGAACCACTTAAAAGAGATAATCAGGGAAGCTACATTTTGCTAAAAGGACCATAGACAATGAAGTAAAATTTAAAAAAAATTATAGCAAGTTTCTTTGATAAAATTCTCTTTTCTCAAATATGTAGGGAAATGAGTCAAATAAAAATAAGAGCCATTCTTCAGTTGATAAGTTGTCAAAAGATGAACAGGTAGTTTTCAGAAGAAGACAAAGCTATCTATAATCATAAGAAAAATGCTCTAAATAATTATTGATTAGAAAAATGCGAATTAAAGCAACCTTGAGGTACCAACTCATACCTGTCAGAAATGACAAATGCTAGAAAGGATGAAGGAAAATAGGCACACTAGTGAACTGTTGGTGGAGATGTGAACTTGTACAACCATTCTAGAGAACAATCTGGAACTATGTCCAAAGGGCTATAAAACTGTACATACCCTTTGATCTAGCAATACCACTATTATTATTCACCAAAGAGATGAAAGGAAAAGTACACATGTGCAAAAATACATCAACTTTTATGTAGAGACAATAAGTGGAAATGGAGGAAATGTCCATTATTTAGGTAATGACTGAACAAGTTGCAGCATATGACTATTGTGCTATAAGAAATAAGGGGGATTATTTCAAAACAACATGTGAAGACCTATACCAACTGATTCAAAATGTAGCAAGCAGAACTAGGAGATCATTGTACACATAATGGAAATATTGTAATGATGATCAACTGTGAAAGACTACTCTGATCAATACAATGCAAGATAATTCCAAAAGACTCATCATGAAAAATGCTACTCCCCACCTCCAGAAAAAGAACTGATGAACTTTGAGTGCAAATTGAAGTATACTTTTTCTTAGCTTTATAAATTTTTCTTGGTGATATGACTATTATGGAAATGTTTTGCATTATTTCACATGCATAATTCATAGCATATTGTTTGCCTTTCCAGTGATTAGGGGAGGGATAGGAGAGAAAGAATTTGAAAGTTAAGAAATTTTCAAATGCTTAAAAATAAATAGATGATAAAAAGAAACCACAAGAATTTCTCTTTATTCTCTACAAAGTCCTGGACTTGTTGCATTTCCAAAATGAGTTTCTTTGAATTCTTGTTTAACAGTGACAGCAATGGTCAGTTCAACAAACTCAAATCTCATCTTTCATTCTCAGGGAAATTCTCTTTCTGTTTGCAGAATGCATTGGTGTAGAAAGCATAGTGAAACTACTCTGCACCCAACTTGCCATGGGGTGTGGTGTCACCAGGAGCCAAGTTCAACTGTTCTGTATCCAGAAAGATTTTCTGTTTGGCACCTAGTGGAGCACCAGGCTAAATAAATTTTTATGGAGAGTGATGCTGATGACCAATTGCAAATGGTAAAAATAAATGTATATAAGCAGGGATGTACCCATTTAGAGAAATGGATTCCATTCTGTATAAGTGGAACAGGAGGCCAGTAGAAAGAGTCTGATGCATGAGACAGGCATTTATAATGACTGGCTGGATTCCAGAACCAACATGATTCAGTGGAAAGAGGCCTGAATTTAGAATTATGGGACCTGAGCTTGAATTCTGACTTGGACATTACCCGGGGGACCTTGGTTAGCATTTATATAATGCTTTAATGTTTGCCAAGGACCTTACTTATTTGTTTAATCTCTCTGCATCTCAGATTCTTCCTTTGTAAAGTGAAGGGGTTAGACTAGATGACTTACAAAATCCTTTCCAATTCTAGATCTATGATCCAATCATACCCACCCTTGCAATCTGTCAACTAGCAGATGAATTTACCTAACCTATTTGATCTCTCCTTATAGGCTTAGCCCAGGCCTAGAGATTTTGGGACCAGTCCTCCCCCAAGGCAGGTGTGTGTGTGTGTGTGTGTCTGTGTGTGTCTGTGTGTGTGTGTGCCTGTGTGTGTGATTCACTAATTCAGTACTGTTAGTCACAAAGCCTGTTCTTTGATCTAACCCAACGGTTAAACTAAACTCTTTTGAACTCTTATTTTCAAGACACTGGTGACCTTATTAATAATACCTACTTCCAGATATTTCTACTGTTAACTATCTGATGATTGTCTTCTTTGTAGACTTTTGACAATTGTCTTTACCCTATTTGAGTCTTATAATCTTTTTAGATAATTCAAGAATTCTTAATTTGAAACTGAGAACTTTCTTGAAAACTATTTTGGTAACTGCATTTTAGTGTAATTTGTTAAAGTCATGCATTTGAAAACATTATTGTGGGAAGTTGCCCAAAGGCTTTACCAGATTGCTAAAGGGGCAGGATTTGAACTTGGGTCTTTCTGACTCTAAGTTCAGTCCTCTATCTACTACCCCACCTAGCCACCTCTGAAGCCCTATAGTTTGGGACTAAGTAAGCAGGAATCTTAGATACTTTTACTCTAAAATTTGCAACCTTTTGTTTGATGCAAAGGGAACCAAAATCAGCCCAGAGAGAGGAGAAATCAATGGGCCTGCTAGTTCTGGCCTTTATCACAGCTGCTTTCCATGAAATGTGGTGCAAACATTTGTAAAATTACTGTGGGTGATGGCTCCAATCTAATTGCCTCATTTGGGTTAATTTCAAGCCTCATAGAACTGATTGAGCTCCCTCTTGCACAATTGAAGCAGTAAAGGATTTAAGACCCACATTTTAGATTTGTTCAATTCTTTAACAACACTATGTTGGTCACATTAGAGAAAGAGCACTGGGAAAAGGGAAAGGAAGATGATTCAACCCCATACCTATTTGCAGATGATACTAGTATATGGATACTTGACTATGCTACATACATACCTGACTTTGGCAACGTGGGATATGACATACTGCCTTCTCATTTTGGATGCTTGAAATGTTTTATTCATCTATTGAAAGAAAACAAAATAACTAGTATCACACTAAATAACAATGCAATGCATGTTAAACCTTAGATGCTAAAAATACTTAGAAACGCTAGCCTTTCAGTCTTTCATCCTTTGTTAAATATCCTTCATAAAAATGCATACTGATAACATAGTATATATATATATATATATATCGATAATGTACATTATATTCCCACCTTCTTCCCCACTACCCACCACCCCAAGGCTACAAGTTCAAATCCTGCCCCTTTGGCAATCTGGTAAAGCCTTTGAGCAACTTCCCACAATAATGTTTTTAAATGCATGAATTTTTTTTAATAAGAAAAAAAAGATTTCTTTCCTAAGACCAATATGGCAAGAGCTAACATTCATGCTGATAAACATCAATCTATATTGCCCACCTTCAGCTTTTCTATAGACACTATTGCAATAGTCTTGTGGTTTGTTCTCCCTGACTCAACTCTGTTCCCACTTCAGTTCATTATCCCCTCAGCTATCAAAGACATTTTCCTAAACCACAGATCTGGCTGTGTCTCTTCTCTCCTCTCCACCATTTGAGAGACGTGGCCAGATCTGCACTTTAGGAAGATCTCTTCTCTTTTCTCCCCCATTCAACATACTTCAGTGTCTCCCTGTTACCTCTTGGAGCAAATATAAAATTCACTGTTTGGCTTTAAAAGTCTTTCATAACCTGGCAGCTTCCTATGTATCTAGTCTTTTCACACTCTCTTTTCTCCATGTACCCTACTCCAGTGACCTTAACCTCCTTACTCTTTCTTGTAAACAACACTCCAGCTCTCTGCCTTTTCACTAGTTGTCCCCCATGCCAGGAATTCTCTTCCTCTTTATATCTACTCCCTGAATTCCCAGGCTTCCTTCAAGTCTCACCTAATTTTCCACTTATTGCAATAAGCCTTTCCCAGTCTCCCTTAATGCTAGTGACTTCCCTCTGAGATTATCTACAATTTACCTTATATATAAGTTGTTATATATAGGTGTTAGCATGTCATCTCCCATATTAGCTTCTGTGCTCCTTGAGGGCAGGGATTGTTTTCACCTTTATTTATATCCCTAGCACTTAGCACAGTGATTAATATATAGTTAGCTGGTTGTTCTTCATTCTTTTTCTTTTAAAATTTTAGACAAATACTAAAACTTAAATACATAATAAGAAAAGAAAAAGAAAAATTAGAAACTTAAATATAAAATTAGAAAAGAAAAAAATTTCATATGCACAGCAGAACATAGGAGAGAATTCAGAATATACAGCAATAACTTATCATTTCAAGAAAGCCTATATATTAAATACTGCACATTAAGTTGAAAGTTATCCATTTTTCTTTTTTCCTCATAGATTTTCTTTTGTTCTCTGCTGTACACTTTTCACTTTGTTCTTTTTCCTGCCTTTCCCCCCCCTACCTGCCACCCCAAGGCTACAGTTGAGCATGGATATATATATATATATATATATATATATATATATATATATATCCATGGATACTTTTGATTTTGCATGTATGTACATCCACATGCACATACATGTATGTACATTCACATGTATGTACATGTATACATATATACACATACATATATGAACATATGCTTTCCCTAAGAGATTCTACTCCTAATCTTGTTTCTATGTGCATATCTCTTTTTTTCCTAATTTCTCCTAACTTCTCTACTTCTACCTGCTACCTTGTTCTCCCATTATTTAACCCCACTCTAGCAATCCCTTCTCTTATCCTCCCATTCCCCTAAATCTAAACACCCTTCTATATCCGGCTTTTAGCCTATTCCCTCCCCCTCCCCTCTAAAGATCCTTCCTTTATCCTCTCCCCCCTTCCTATCTCCTTAGAGTTTTATTTCTTTTTAAAATTTAGAAGACTTTTATACTTTTCTAGATATATATGCATTTTCCCCTCTTAAACCCATTCCCAATGAAAGAAAGTTTCCAGAACGAACAGCCCCTCTTCCCCCATCTAATTCCTCTGTATTGTTCTTCCTCCTGCACCTTATTTGTATAAGAGAATTACTCTCTCTTTTTTTAAGCAATTGGGGTTAAGTAACTTGCTCAAGGTTATTTTTGGTGTTATTTTTGGCCAGTTATTTTTGGGTGTGGTGCTAAGTGTCTGAGCCCGGATTTGATCCCAGGTCATCTCGACTCTGGAGCCAGTGGTCTTACTCGCTGAGCCACCTGACCACCCGAGAATTACTCTTTTAGGTATTCTTGAACAGTTTTACTTTTTAAAGTCATATAATACTCAGTTCTACTACCTAATTACAAGTAACAATTTTAGACATAGGTTTTACATTTTCCTTATATTAAAGGTAAATATTCTATCCTCTTTGAGTACCTTGTAATTGACCATTTGTATGTACCTTATCTTGGCTGTTGTATGTCAAATCTATTGAGTTCAGGGTTTCTTTTTTAGCAGAGTCCTGAAAGTTGATTAAATGTCCATTTTTTCCATTAAAAATTATGCTTAGCTTTGCTCGGTATGATATTTTCAGCCAGAGGTCCAGCTCTTTTGCTCTTTTATATAGAATGTTCCAAGACCTGTGATCTCTTAGTGTCACTAATGCTAGGTCTTCTGTGATTCTAATTGTAGTATCATCATATGTAATATTTTTTTGTTGCTCATAATATTTTGTCCTTGATTTTGGGGTTTCAGAATTTAACCATACTATTCCTGTGGGTTTTCCTTGAAGGATCTCTTTCAGGTGGTGATCAGTGGATTTTTTGTTTCTACTTTCCCCTCTTGTTCTAATGCTTCAGGGCAATTTTCTTTAATTATTTCTTGTATTATTGTATCAAGATTCTTCTTTTGATCAGAACTTTCAGGTAGTCCAATTACTCTTATATTTCCCCTTCTTGATCTGTTCTCTAGATCCATTGTTTTTCTTACGAGATATTTCATATTCTCTTCTTTTTTTTTCATTCTTTATGTATATTTTTAAAATTTCTTTGTCTCTTGTAAGTTTGCTGGCTTCCCCTTGCTCAATTCTGATTTTCAAGGAGTCATTTTCTTCCTTAAGATTCTGCATTTCCTTTTCTAATTGGTTGACTTTCTTGTCATAATCTTCCTGGTTTTCTTGTATTATTCTTATTTTTCTTTTAAATTACTTCCTCAATCTCTTTAATTTGATTTTTAAAGTCTTTTTAAAGTTCTTAAATGAATTCTTTCTGGGCAGGTAACCATTTGACATTACTCTTTGGGGTAGAAGAGAATTTCTTTGTTTCAGTATCCTCAGTTGATGAACCCCAGTTTTCTCTATTGCTATAGAAGCCTTCTATGGTTGGATTCTTTCTCTGTTGCCTGTGCACATTTTTTTTAATAATATAGTTTTTATAATCACCTCTAGTCCTGGGGTATGGGGGATGATGCCTCTGACCTCTGATCCTCTTCACTTCTCCCCTCTGACCTTGAACTCAAACCAAGACCTCAATGCTCCTGTTAAGTGCCCATAGTCAGCAGTGTCTCACCACACTGCTTTGTCACTTAAGGGTGTGTTCTGGTTCCTTCTCACAGGTCCATCCCTCCCTCTTCCTCCCTTCCACCACTCTCTTCAGCTGAGTCTGGTGTTTCTTGTCAGCAGAAGTACCCTAGATCTTCCCCAGGTCATATGTCCAATTCCCTTCACTGTCCTGGGGGCATGGGTTCCTGTGGCATGGCTGAGGCAGCCTCCCAACCCAACAAATGCTATTGTCTCCCATGTCTTAATAAATTCTTATTAACTTGCCACTGGTGTCAGAGCACAGGACAGAAGTTTCCCAGATGAAGAAAATGACAGCATGTTCCATATTTTGTAAACACTTTTCATTTATTGATTGCAAAGTATCATTTTTCTCTGTGCGACCTTGGAAAAGGTACTTAATCTCTCTATAGCAAAGTAAAATGAAGGAGTTGTAGTATATGAACTCTGAAGTTCCTTATAATATAATCACATTATATTATAATTCCTTATTATTATTATATTTATTATTATATAATTCCTTATTATATTATTATATATTATAATTCCTTATAATAATTGCATATTACCAACAGTGTTAGACTGGGAGATGAAAGAAACCTCTAGAACAAATATACCTAGAGAACTTCCTTTTGACACTTTGTCCTACCCCCATCACCAATTAAGTGTTTGCTAGAAAAGTTGGAAGGATCCTCTACTCAAATCCTTCCTTGCTTAATAGGTCATGATAATTTTAGACATTAGCTATATTTCATCTATTGTAAAATTAGGTGACATCTTAGGGACCAGCTTCTACTGACTGTGTCTGTCCCTTCAGAGTAGGCAAGACTATCAAAAGATATTTTAAGAATTGTAATAGAACCAAGTTGTATTCTGTCAAATACTTCATTAGCTATACAGTAGCTAATGTGTATATGTTTACAATTGCATCAAAATGCTAGCCAAAGCTATTTGAAGATCCCAAACATATTGAAACATGCAGTGGACTCCCAGAAGAGCAATGTAAATTCAAAATGTTACTCAATTTGTCCTTCAGTGCCTATCATATTTTATCTGTCCAGAATTACTGAAAGTGTATGTCTTCAGTCAGGAGGAGACTACTATTATAACATTATTTATTATATGATACATTATTAACATACAATAATTTATAACACAATAATGAATATTAGTGACAATATTAATTTGATTAATTCATTTTAATAACATTCTGATAATATATTAATATTAGTTAAATTACTTCATTAAAGTAAGTTAGTTAAATTAATATTATACAAGCAAGACATTGTATGAAGGCTTGGGGTTAGCCTTTGCCTTCTGGGACCTTATAATCTTGTTGGAGAAACAGGGTATACACATGAGAAACCATTAAAAAACAATAGCAGACTATATATAATCAAAGCCTAAATGTGTACAACTGGGAGAACAGCTATTGGTGTTTAGATGAGGGAGAGAGTGATGCGGGGTAAAGAGATGAGGAAAAGTATCATAGAAAGAGATCTGGAGGAGATGCAAAATATTGTCTAGCCTAATTCTTTCAGTTTATTAGGGTTAAGATTTGGACCTCTGATGTCAAGTGAAAAACCATCCTCTACCAATGCAGGTAGGCACCTTCTTTGCAGCTTACAGTCTCAGAGGGATACCTTGAGTGCTGAGTGATTTTTCCAGGGTCACACAGCCAATGAATGTCAGAAGCAATATTCAAAGCCATTTCTTGTATGTGAGATTGGATCTCTAGCAACCGGTCATACTTCTGCAGGTGATTAATATATCTCAATTTAAAAGATATCTACTAAGTACATATAATGTACACTGAACAGAGAGAGGAAAAAGAGAAAAATGATATGCTCATGGTCCCAGAGCTAGCTAGAGACTGAGACAGGAAGAGAATTCAGGGCTCTAGATTCTTAGTTGTGCTCTTTCCTCTACAACACTCCTATCAGAGTGTCAGCCTTGAAGATTGATTAGGACTTGAGAAAGGAAAAAAAAACATTATAAGTAGGTGCTACAAGATTAGTCAAAGAACACAGGCAGGAATAAATGTGTTGTATTTGGTACTAAATCATAAGCATTTGGAAACAGGTGAGAAATAAGGGTGAAAATAACAGACCTTGAATGACAGGTTGAGAAACTTAGAGTTTATTCTGCAGGCAACAGGGAGACACTAAAGGTTTTGGTGCAGGGAAATAATCTATTAAAGCAGCGTTTTTAGAAAGAATAACTTGGTAGCAGTGCATGTGATGAATTAGATGGGAAGAAGGTGAGTATGAGGAGGCCAATTAGGTGGTTATGACAATAAGGCAGGCATGAAGTATTATGGGCTAGAGAGGTGACACTAGTAACAGAAAAAAGGGACAATATGAAAGAGAGGCATAATTACCAGGAGTTGGTAACTTATTATACATAGTGGATACAGGAGAGGAAAGACTCAAAGAGAATGCTAAGGTTTTAAGCTTGAATGACTCACACTGGCTAAGATTGGAAAGTCAGAAAAGGGGCCTTATTTAGGGCCAAAATTGTGCCTTTTTATGAGTGGGACACTACAATGGCACTATTGCTTATTAAAATGCTTATTTTAATAGGTAACAGGAGAGCTGCATATTGCTACTTGACCCCTCCTGATAGATATGAACTTTGCTGGAAGAACACAAGTTCCTTTGTATGGTCTTCAGGAATTCCCTAATAATTGACTGCAGCCAGGGATAGATTCTTAGAATTGAATGGAATGGAAAAACATTTATCAAGTGCTTATTATATAATAAATGCTGGATATATAGATATATAAATATCTCTCTCTATGTGTATATATGTATATACATATACATACACACATGCAAACATAGACATATATATATATATAATATATGTATATAAAACCTATTATGAGCCAGGTACTGTGCTAAGTTCTGGAGATACAATTAATAAAAAGAAAGACAGTTCCTATCCAATCAAAAGGGCGAGACAGTGTATAAAAGGAAGCAGGAAAGCTGAGTGGGGGAATGTGACTCTAGATGGTGACATTGGGAAGAGGGCTCCAGCCCTCCAATCAGGGTGGATGGTGTTCATCAAGGCTTGAGTTAGCAACTTGATGGTAAGTTTAGAAATGATGAGCTTATCCTGGGAGGGGCATTGAAACCAGGTAGGGCAACATATGTGAAGTGGAGTGAGTTATTCCTTCCCTCCCCATCCTCATCCAGGGCCATCTCTCCTTGTCCTGATCTGTATTTTGCCACTGGACCCAGATGGTTCCGGAAGAGAGGGCGGTGACTTTGTACAGTCCTGCTTCACTTAAATGCAATTCACTTGCAAGTCACAACATCACCTTCCTAATGTCATTGGTCCTCTTAGACAATGAAGGACAAACAACAAGCACTACTACCACCACATCCTCTATGATCCAGTTATACAGGCCAGCTTTCAGTTCCTCAAACATGACGCTATATTTCTTTGTACTGATTGTATCCCATTTCCATGCTTTGCCCCCTCATTTCTATTTCTAGATTACTCTGGCTTCCTTCAAGACCCAACTAAAATCCCACTTTCTCCAGGAAGCCTTTTCTGGTCTCTTAAGATATGAGTGTCTTCTACTCTCAAATAGTCTCCCCTCTACTGTACCATATACACTATATGTACCTAGGTATTTACATATTATCTTCCCATTAGAATGTATATTCCCCGAAGTTAGGGGCTGCTTTTTAAAATAAATATTTATTTTATTCCAAACTTAAGAAATAAAAACAAACATTCCACATTTTTGCCTTTGTTTTATCCCCAGTGTTTAGCACAGTGCCTCGCACTTGCTGTTATCCAGTCATTTTTCAGTAATGTCTGACCTTTTGTGACCCCATTTGGAGTTTTCTTGGTAAAGACCCTGGAGTAGTTTTCCATTTCCTTCTCCTGCTCATTTTATAAAGGAGGAATTGAGACAAACAGGGTTAAATGACTTTCCCAGGATCATATAGCTAGTAAGTGTCAGGCTGGATTGGAACTAAGGAAGATGAATATTCTTGACTCCAGGTCTGGCATTCTATCCACTGTACCATCTAGATTCCTACCTAGCACTTAAAAAGTGTTTAATAAATACTTGTCAACTGTCTGTTCTTGCTGTGTTTCTGGGCTCCATCATTCTCTTTTGGATGTTTCTCATTTATACCAGTTCTCTCCTTTATATCAGTCAATGTGTGACAAGTGGAGTGAGGAGGTTTATCTCCCACTATCATCAAGAGCAGAGAATGGCAATTTAGAGCAGAAAAATACTTTTTTTGTGGGAGATGTGCTTGGACATAGTTTGAGACTGGAAGTTCCTAGATTTCTCAACTGATGCTGCCTTTTTCTTCAAGGGAATGGGGGAGGAGAAAGGGAAAAAGAGAGGAGATATATTCTCTTCCTCTGTTACATTCCATCTGAAAGGACAAAGGAGAAAATGGGTTTGAGAAGCATCTGAATGAATGATGGATCCAGTTCTCCTTGGATCTCATACAGGTCTCAGAGGAGAAAGTTCTGAAAAAGTCTATTTTCCTGAGTTTGTTAGTCATTAGGACATAGCTCTAGTCTAGTTACTAGGGATAATTCAGAGGAATTTTCTGTGACCTTTAGAGGAATATGTCTGTCCTTCAGCAAAGGTCCAAGTGGCCACACCCAACTGTATGAGCATGCTTTAGTTCAACAAAGCTTCATGCCCTGTAATTTAATTAACTGGACTCACCAAAACAATCAGGGATCCCTCTGGCTACCCCTGATATATTGGCAAAGGACAGTCTTCAATACCAAAAACCTAGTTGACTCCTTAGTTGTTCCTAGTTGGTTGTTCTACTTTCCAAAAATCTGTCCGAGTGAAATTTTATTCTTATGTCTTAAATCCTTTATTTCCTCAATCACTCACCAATATCCTTCACCATCCAAAACTGTATACATGACAACATATACCTTAAATAACACTTGTGGTCCCTGGAGTGAATAGCAGCATTATATTAAGTTTATTCCAAGACTCTAAGGTAAAGTTATGGGAAGATTTCCAGTAGAAATCATGCAATCATCATTTTTAAAAGCTTAGTCTTTTGGCAGTCTATGGAGGAAAGTGTTGTTAAGCATTTGATTGAAGCCAAATGTCATAATCTGAGGATTCTGTAGAGACTTGTCCTTGAGCTGGAGCTTTGGGATAGGACTTTAAGAAATTTAGGTCTTTTCCCAGAAAAAGAACAACAGAGTCAGTGTATTATAGTGGGAAGAGAATCATAGATTCTCAGTTGAACAAAGGTCCTTACAGATTATCTAGTCCAACCTGTACCTGAACAATATCCTCAACAAAGAAATTGACCTGAGCTTTGACACCTCTGACCACTACCTCCTGAGAAGCTTTTCTTTGTTTGAATAGCTCTGTTAGGAAATTTTTCCTTGTATCAAGACAAAATCTTTCTTTCTGTAATACTAGAGTCAGAGCAGCTGGTTTAAATCTTGGCTTTGTTACTTAATACATGTGTGTCTTTGGGAAAGGCATTTAATCACTTTGGACCCAAGTTTCTACCAGCCAGCTCTAAGTCCTGTGAAAATTATGCAGATTTAAAATTCACCAAGGGGCTAATAAAAACATATATTACAATTTTAGCTCTTATTGCCTCTGTCAGAGCAGGGGACTCACCAACTTCAGACTTTCTTTTTCCTTTCCCACAATACACTTACACACATGCATATACACCAGGACTGCTATCTGTCAATTAGTCAAGAAGCCTTTATTTGGCACTTACCATGTGCCTTAGTTGTGCTAAGTACTGGGGATTCAAGGGCAGAAGTGAAACAGTCTCTGGCTTCAAGATTATTACATTCTAGTAGGGGAGATATGCACATACATGGGTATGTATGTGTGTATATATACATAGTACATATGTCTTTATATGTGCATATATATTATATATGTGCATATTTGTACATTGTATATATCTATGTGCATGGATATATATATTTGTGTGTGTATGTGTGCATAATGTAATGCAAGTAGATCTTCCTTATAGAGGAAGGAGCTCTGGATCAAACAATGCTAGCCACATCACCATACTAAATGTGGCTACCAGCTACAGAAATAGGTTGGAGAAAGGTTCAGGATCACATGTAGTAGGAGAGAGCTTGGTATCACTGAGCAGAAAGTAGGGTCACAAATTTAAACATTGAAATTCCTTCCTCTCTGGTGCTGGCAAATATTTGACTGGCTTGGTTGGTTGGGCATGTTATGGCTTATCTGTTTCAGAATGTGTAGCAGTGCCAAGGCACTCCTGCATGTCTGAAGCATGTAGTCAGAAGGAGTTGACCAAGAACAATTGCTGGCTTTACTAAGGCAAATGCACCAAAGGGGAGAGAGATTCCATTAACATTCTGGAATGTCAGACCAGAAAATCTAACAAAGTAGAGCTAGATCACACCAAGGAGAGTAAAGAATTCCAGAAAATTGAGTCAATTACTAGGAAAAGGAAAAAAAAGTCTGATGTCTCATTTACTAAGTTTCAATCTAAGAAACTTTAGCAATAATGTCCAAAACAACTGTGGTAATTTGATTCCAAATTATCTAGGACTTTAAGCCACATATTAAAATTTTAAAATGAATAGCAAACCCACTTTTGTCATAGTACAGGCACAATATTCTGGTATTAAAAGGTCATGAGGAAGTTTTATGAGAGAGAGGGATATGCAAAGACATATTAGAGAGATATAATGTTCTATTTTTTTTGCTTCAGTTACATTTTCTGTACAATGTTCTCACATAAAGAGTGATTTTAGGAATCATTTTCCTCTGTTTACTTCTTAGGTGAGCTGGTCACTTGGAATACAGGGACCTTATTTCTGCTTAGATTCTCTCTAATCAAGAAATATGCTGTTCAGTGATTAACAAGTTGACAACCCATTGGATATGGAATGATGGTTCTGGAACATTGAAATTGTGACTTTAATGCCCAAGGGATGTGGTTATTCAATATAATATTCCAGAACTATCATTTCATGTTCAATGAATTGCCAAGTCAACCTGTTAATCATTGAGCATCAGCTGTATATTACAAGTTATGCAAAAATAACCTCAAATATAAATCCTTGTATTTATGCAATCTATAAGAGCTGACATGTTTTAGTGAAAACTCTTTTCTCCAATTGAATTACTAGATAAAGTAAATTAAAAGGGAGATTAGCATATAGCTTCAAGTTTTGCAATTTTTTTCTTGGTTATCTCCAATATTAATGATTATACATACATATATCTGTATTTATAGCAAATGTTGCTATGGAAGGTGTAGTTTGGTTGAAGAGCATTTTCCCCTTCCCAGAAGAGAAAGTTGTCTGTCTTTACAGATGGGTGTTTTCCCACCAGTCCTCTATCTTTTCTCTCTCTGGACACTAGGGTATGGGGCATGGAAATCACTCAAGCTGTCATTGTTCTAACATACTGGAGACGAAAAGATAAAATCACAATTTTAGCCTTGGGTAAGCTTGTGTCCTGATCCTTACCCCTTATCCTTAGCCCAGAACTTATTAATGCTGATAATTAACAAATTACTGATGAAACCTTAAACACTGAGACTAAAGTTGTCTCTAGGTATTAGATCAGAAATGAGAATTCCTGACCTGTAAATTTTTTTTGTATTAAAATGAATGCCATCCCCCAATTTATACTCTTTTTGAACATAAAACAACAACCAAATCTAATTAATAATATTGTCTGTGCCTAAGGAAATTATATATCAAGTCCTAATAAATGAATAAAAATAATTTAACCAAAAAGATGTAAGGACTTAGGATTTAAAATTTCACCCTTTTAGATGGAAAAGGGAGAGGAAAGGAAGGTGATAATTCATCAACTCCCTGATTTTCTTTAGCAAACAACACTCTCAACCTCCTCAGCAGAACTTTTATTAAATAAATGCACCTGCCAGTGAAAACTTCCAGAAGCTGAATGCTTATATTGGTTCTCTTCAAAATTAAAAAAATCCCAACTGCTTTGCTGCTGTGATCAATTCTCTTCATTCTTGTCCTTCCTCATTCCACTAAATGCCAGTGTTTGCTGCGAGGATGCATCCACAAAGTTTTATTGCATTGAGGTAAATGGAAGACAGTGTTGGTGACGAGAAAGTCATGAGATGGACAAGTCTTTGGTAGTAAGTGACCATTGCTGTTTCTGTTTCCAACTCCATTCCTTCCTAGGACTCCCTACCAAGTCTGGTAGTCTGAGTTTACTGTAGTCTTAAAGTCACAAAGAATTATAAGCTTGGTCTCTTTTGGCGCGTTCATGATAAGGCTTTCTAGATCTTCATAAAATTTTTCCTTGACCTCATCGGGAATCGTCATGGTGGGAACATAGGCACTGATGATGGTGGTGTGATGTTTTCCTGCAAGTGGCAATCAATTGTCATGAGCCTGTCATTCACTCCTTTTGGTAGCCAAATAAGCTTGTTGACTAGATTCATTTTGATTACAAAAGCTATGCCAGCTTCAAAATGTTTCCCTTCACTGCAACCACTCCAGAAAAATGTGTATACAGCTCCAACTTCAGTAAGCTGGCTATTTGCCAGCCTTGCTTCACTCAGGGCTGCTATTTGGATGTAATACTTGCTGAGTTCTCTTGCAGCAAGAGCTCTCCGTCTTTCAGGTTTACTGGATTTTGTGTTGTTTGTAACTGTGCACACATTCCATCTACTGATGGTGAGTGGAATCATCCTTGCAGACATTTTTGTATATTTTTTGTGTTTCTACTGTAGAGTGGGATTCCCTGTCTGCTGTGGTAATCAGGCCAGATTAGGAAAGCAGAAAATTTTTAGAGCACTTTTTCTAGACCCTTCCTCATACCAGAAGGTGAACATTGTGATCCTTAAAAGGCTGCTCAGATACTCAGGGGGCTGCCAAATCCCATTGCTGCTTCCAGTGAGAAGACAGCCCTCTGGCCTGGGCCTCCTGTGTGCAGCATTGTGACTACAGCTCACAGGGTATCCACACCTGCTGCTTCATCACTTGCCACAGGACTTTGAGATAGGTAAAGATGATAAAATGGTATGGGTGATGTCTTTTGATTTGTGCATAAATTGTAACTGGTCTGTGGTAGAGCATTCCAAGCCCGTACTGGTCTGATCAGTCACAGTTGGACCACTGAAACTTGACTTTAATATAATCGTGTCATTTTGGCTCTCTTCTAGAACAAAGGACAACAACCACCACCTCCTCATTCCAATTTTCCAGATCAGCATAATCTGACCTGGTCCAGTCCAAATCATGATGAATTCCCTCTGTTTCCTACCTGAGAAGAAAAGTTGGTTTTCTTCCCAAACACTGAACTATGTTCCGCAAGAGAGTCCTCTGAATGATCTCTTATCTTACTCAATAATTAGCTTAGATAGAGGGATGGCACCTGAGGTTATTTCTTGAAAATCGACCTTAAAGAAGGTTCAGGGAGCAATCTGGTATTTGACCAGTAGCCTGTGTGGTAACTAGTGCATATTTGTCCAGTAGTTTTGGAAGGAGCAGTGGTGATCTGTGGGTCCTGAGAAGTCAGACTCCTGGTTACTGGCCTACACAAGTGATCTCACTTGTCAGTGCTCTAAGTGGCTTTCAAGCACTGTAAGTTGCAGAAAAGGTGGCATTGACTTGCATGGCAGAGGGAGTTTCTTCATTCAGGAATTCCCTATACCAATGAAATCACAGGTCCAATCCCTATTCCTCTTACATTATGACTGCTTGGTACATTTCTCTGGTACAATTTATTGCTAATGATACACACCTCCACTTTGTGTATGTTATTATGTTTCACTAGTGTCACTTAGCAATGGAATATACTTTTTAATAACTATAATAGATGGAGCATCATTGTGCTTAATGAAAATGGAAAGAGAGGCACGTAAGGTCAGTTACTCAGACAAATGTAAAAGTGACTTCAAGATGAGTATGGCCAATATCTGGCAACTCCCTTTTGCTGGGACTGAGTTCTGAACTGGAATGAGAAAACTCAAGGATCTTCGAGCAGAATACCGGGATGAAGATCTAGACTACAGTATATTTTTGGAAGGCTGCTGGAAGATGTTTGTCTATGTACATAGAATGAAATGACTTCTTAAAAATATTCTGTTATCTTGTTACCGTATCATATTCTATAGTTTGCAGAAGCATAGTACAGTAGAAAGTGTCTCAGAAGGAGATCTAGGTTTTAATCTTAGCCCTGCCCTTTAATTCTGTGACCTTGGACAAGTCACTTTATTTCTCAGGGTGTCAGTTTCCTTATCTATAAAGGTCATTTCCAGCTGTAAATCTCATGATCCAAAGAACAGATGATATTCCTACCTAGTAGGATGAAACTCTCTTCTATCACAAAAATTAACTTCAAGTGATTTGTGTTAACTTTTTAACATCAACTTAATTTTAAGTCTCAGTAAAACTCAAGAAAGCTCATCATTTTCAATGATCCTAAAGGAATTTCCACCCCCTTCCTCTTCTCATTAGATTCTTGGATGACTTCTGCTGTGTTCATTGAATTGTCAAGACAATATAACATAGAGCCATCATCAGGGAATCTGCCACACGCTTGTGTTTTGTTTTTTAGCATTTGTGTATACTTCTTCACTTAAGTATTCCCCTGATGCCTCATCTTGGTGTAGATGAGACCCCCAGGTTCTTACAGGCTGTGCTAGTGGACTGTAATCTCTAGCAGATCTGGTAACTTGGAAAGACTTCAAGCACAGGCCCTACTGGGCTGTTCTTCTGCCCCCTAAAGACTAGGCTAGCAAAGTTGAGAAGTTCGTCAGTGGGTTGGCCACAGGATTATCTCAAAGATTATCTAATTATTCATAAAGAAACTATAGTCTGAAACATTAGAAAGGAAAGGTATCTATGCAAAAGAAATTAGGTACCCTTGAAATACAGAAGTTTTATTTACTCACTTTCTTTTCCTTTACCAAGTGTTGCTTTCTTGCTTTGCTTATTTCAGTCCCCCTCCCTTACATTCTTGTCTTTGTAACTCTGAGCTTCACCTTCTCCTCAGAACCCTCCAACTTTATGCACTTTAATAATTTTGCTAATGGTAAAATCATATCCACTTAGAGAATTTTAGAACTGGAAGGGACTTTATGGGGTCAAATAGTCTAGTTTTCTCTTTTTATATGTATGGAAAGTGAGGCTTAAAGAGCCTACTGGATTGCCTATAATTAGAAAATGGCATATCCAACATTCAGACTCAGGTCTCCTGACTTGAAGGTGGAATCAAAACTATTCCATCATAGGAGAGCTACAGGCTTTAAGGTTGAACCCTAAATCAATTAGCAGACCTAAGTTTTTAAAATTGCAAATGTTAATGATAAGCCAGGGTTGACCCCAGTTGTGGTCTATTAGAATCTTTTCTATAGATAGTCAAAAACACTTTGTCCTACGCCAAACTCATGAAGAATTGTAGCCACTGTCAGTGCTTTTTTTTTTGAGGTAGCTGGATTGAGGATATTCAGTGCAAGCCATTGTAGGAACACTGTTGTGGTGAATTTAGAGGCTCAAGTCCTAAGGTCATTTACAAAACTTTCCTTGATGCTTAGTATAACAGATTGCAATTTTTCTGCACTTCTCATATAAATAAAATACTCAGTATCTACTCCATGTTGAGAGGGTACATTTATTTCAACAAACACATATTAATTATTTACTATGTGCCAGGCATAATTCCGGGTGATGAGGAAAAGACAAAAATGACTTCCAAGGAACTTCTTGGGGTCAGGGTGGGGTAGCAAGAAATCCCATTGAAAGGAAATAGGGGTCAAGATGGTGCAAGTGGCAACTCATTTGAACTCTCCCAACTTTCCTCTCTAAACAACTTTAAAATTATGCCTGAAATCAAATTCTGGAGTGGTAGAGCCAACAAAAGATTGGAGTGACATATTTTTCCATACCAAGACAACTTAGGAGGTTGGCAAGAGAGGTCTGTGACACCAGCTGCAGGTACACCAGCAGCATGCTTTAGAGTCAGGCTGTGACAAGGGCAGCAGCTTTGGAGCTCTCAGCCCAGAGACAGCCCTATTTAATGCCTTTGCTCTAGGCCTTCTCTGATTCTCACAATAAATATGATTTTTCTCCTTTGGACCTCATAAAGTACTTTGCTTTAGATGTCTGTATTCATTTTAAAAAGTTACAGTTATCTGTATGTAGCAAGGTTGAATGAGTCTTTTGAGGCCATTATAGGAAACAGACATTCAGAGTTCCTCTGGAAGCTTCTTAAGACTCCAACAACAATGCAACTTATTGCTCAGGCCTTTGAAAATGAACTTCTAGTCCAAATAGTGGCTTAAGGCACTCTAGGGTGATGTAATAGGCTGCTGGAACCCTGAGTTCCATCTCTCTGTCCCATGATGGCAATAATGGGCTGGGGATAGAAGAAAAGGCTTCTAATTTGTGACCCTCTTTGGCTCCAGTTTTCCAAATGACAAGTCATGACTGTCAGTGAGGGATGTCAAAAGACAAGTTTGCTCTATCACATAGATCTTCCTCATGTGTTGTCTAATACTGGGCGTCTTAACTAGGGGAACCTGTGCTGGGTCTTTGACCTTTTTTGGCTTCTTCTTTGTGTTTTCCTTCCTTAATAGGTCAGCACTGTCAGTGGTGGAAAGAGAAGGCTGATGCCTAGGGCGATGGCAATCAGAGTAGTTGTTTTATAGCAGTAGTGGGATCAGACTGGAGGCACGGAAAGGGGCAGTAGGAGAGAAAGAGAAGACGCTGTAAAGATGATACTATTTGTTACTTGACCAAATTGCGCTGAGTAGAGGCGAAATATAAAGTGGCTAATTAGCAGCTTTGTAGAAACTATTCATATCCCCTCTACTCCGAAAGGCTTAAATATTAGGCTTCCAAATGATTGTACTAGTGGTGATGGGTCATTAAATTCTGTTCCACTCAGTCTATAATTCTTTATTTGCTTAGTATTCCCTTTTCTGTGTGTAATGAGCTACCTGTTCCTTATATGATTCACTTTTGTACATTGGGTGCCTTTTATTTTTACTTTTAATCTCTTCTTTGGGAAAACTCTAAAATAGAGTGCCAAACACTATTATTGTAATTAGCAATATTCTTTGGAAAGCTGAGGCAGGGGTGAGAAGCCGATGAATGTGTGAACTGGGACTCCAGTTCTCCTGTTGAAAAGTAAGGCTTTTGACAGGTAACACTCTGCAAATCACAGTAGCAAGAAAAGGTCAACGGATGGTGCATGTTGTCAGCACTAGTTGAGTAGGGCCTACCCAGGCCACTGTGCTGGATAATATGTGTTATATCCTAGCTTATAATTTCTATGAGGGAAGAAACCATGCCTTAGCTAAACCTTGTGTTTTCTCCAGGGCCTAGCACAGTGCTCTAAATGTAATTAAGATGTATATGTATATGTATATATGTTAGGGGCAGCAAGGTGGCACAGTAAATAGAGCACTGGCCCTGGAGTCAGGAGGAGTCATTTAACCCCAATTGCCCTCTCTAAAAAAGCAAAAAAAAAAAAAATTAAAAAATACATGTTACATTGAATTAAAATATATGTACATAATATTTTATTCCTTTGTTGTCGTATCTTTAAGATTATTAGATATGGGAATTATTATGAGCTAAAACCCAAGAAGGAAAAAAATAAAAAGGTCCTGTATACACCAAAATATTCACAGCACCTTCAATGCAGAGATAGGAAAAATGAGAATGAAGAAAAATACATGGGAAAGTATGGTTCAGGAGAAAGAAATTAGAGAAGCCAAAGATTTGTAAATTATATGGAAAACACACCTCTGTATCATGAATACTTAATAAAGGAACCCATGGATGCTGGACATGGTGAGCACCACAAATCACAGAGAATAAAACTGATGACCCATTATTAGTATTGTAGTTGTCCTTGAGTTTGCTATCTGTGCACTGACAAAATATCAACTTGTATAACATACAATCATAACTTATAATACAGAAGAAGAAAGATTTCACTTGGAATTATTTGAACAAACTTTTGAAAATAAAAATGTGAGATATGGACAACAGAAATGATATCACCAATTATAAATAATTTTATACAGAAGTTCAACCCATAAAAAAGAGTCCAAAAATTCTTTAATTAACAAACATTTGACTTACTTATTATAAGTTAGAGACTGATAGTTACCAAATGCAACACAAGGTTATAAAGGTAAAATCTTAAGAAGTAGCATGATAGACAATTATGAGCAGTGTCATCTCATAAAGAAACAATGGAAGATAAAACTAGTTTAAAGGAAGCTTGGCAAGAGATCCAACTAAGTTATTGCAAGGATATTCAAGGATGAAAATGGAAAGAGGAATACAAGCAGATGGTAAATTTTTATCAAAATATAGTTGTGGAAACCATTTTGACAAACAAAAAATATCAAGGATAATGGGTCTACCACAGTTGGACTCTAACATTATAGTCCCAGATTTGGGTAAGAGAAGAACAGGCTCTATTGCTTTGGAAAACTGCAAAACACTTATACTAACCTCAAGCTTCTCATAAACAGAAAAGACCCATCTTTTTATTACAAACAATTTACTGGTACTGATGAATGGAACATCACTACCTCAGAAGAACTAAAGATGACCATAATACAAAGGGAAATGGAAAGGCTTATATTGCATAGGAACATATAACCAGTGAAAAACTCCAAAGAATAAGAGTAAAGGATGTCATCAAAGAATTGTCTGACAAGAAAAGAAGATGGGCTGACCCATTTGATAAATTGAAGGATAGCAGGTGAATAACCAGTGTTCCACTAGTACTCTTAAGATATTGGGAGAAAGCAAGGAAGACCTGTGGCCTTTTGGATAGATTTCCCTCCTCGCTCTCTCCTCCTTTCGTCCTTCTTCCATGGACAAATATAATCTGGGATGGGCAGACCCTGGAGGGCTTGAGATCTACATCATTAGAAGTAACTCCTGAATTGATGAAATTACAGATCTACTTGAATTTGAAAGTACTTATAGCAACCATTCCAGTAACAATGAACTGGAAGCAAAGTAGTTACCTACAGTTTCCGGAGTGGCTTCAGAAAACTGTGGCAAATAGATGTATTGGAATATTATTGTGCTTTAAGAAATGACTATAAAGGATATAGAGAAGCGTGGGAAGATTTGATGTAGTGAATAGAATACTGAATTAGCGCCAGGAAGACCCGAGTTTAAGATCCTGCCTTAGACACTTACTAGCTGTGTTTTAGGCAAGTCACTGGTCCTCTAATAGTCCACACACAGGGACCACTTGTGGTTAGCACACATAGTGAAGTGTTCCATGTGGAGGACAGGATGAGAGCTCATATGTGGAGGGAAAACTCATACATTCATGGCTGCTGCTGCTGAATTTTGGTGACATCATTGTGCTTTTCTTGCTGGGTCTGCTTCCCCATTGGTTCTAGGTGGTGTGTGGTCTCTGCCAGAGGTCTAGTCTCTTCTAAGTAAGTGGTTTCTGGAGCATATGAATGCCTTGCTTCCTATTGGTGTCATGTAGTTTCTGATTACTGATATTCTACTGGCCTTGTGGTTACTGCCATGTAAGGCACTAATTGGCACAAGGCTTTGGAGTTTCTGCTTCCAGATTTGAACTTCAGGTGGTATCCTTAGCTGAGCTGTTCTTCCCTGGGAGAGGTTGCATGTTTTCTGTCCTCTCTCTTTTAGCTCAAAGCCTAGAGCTTTCATGATATGGCTCCTTTAGAAAAGTGAAAGACTAGCACACCCAGTCATCAGACTAGGGAGGAAAACTTTTATCAGCTTTTTTTTTTTTTACCATGGGTACAGAGGCAATGTTGTTTCTCCATTTCCCTGAATAGAACTGGATGTTTCATCTTCAGAAGGAGGCTCCCTGCCCCAGGCACCAAGCTTTTTGGAAAATAGAGCCATTCACCCAGTTAATTTGTGCCTTTAGACTTGTCTATTGTTATTATCATTATTAATCTTCCAATTTCCTGTTCAACTGAGGGCAGATTCACTATCAGGACTCTCAACCTGATTTAGGATCAGAAAGCCCTTTTAGCTCCCAGATTAATTTCTTCATGGAGATTTGCTGCCTTCAAACTCATTTTAACATGAATCTACCATAGAATCCTCACAAAGCTATGTGGGTTTACCAAATACACCTTTTAAGAGCCCTCAAATCCATTTGATCTCTCATGCAAATGAATGGAGAGGAAAATTCTCAAGAATAAACTAAGCTTGGGGCTTCCTACCTTCATCTTGATGTGTCCTATAAAACCTTTCCAGGCTTTGAGTAGGCCTGAAAATGGTTCAAGAAGAGAATAGGCCATCTATCACAAATGGTTTTCTATGGGAGATGAAAACTTTATGGTTAGACAATAAATTGAAAAATACTGAGAATATAAGATGCTAATTATTTCTTGACTCTAGAAAAAGATTTGATTCAGTAGATCAAAGTACTTCTTATAGGCTTTTCTCTAACATGATGTGGCAATCCTCATGTTAAAATCATATGAGATTCCTTGAAAAATGTAACAACTGAGGAAACTGTATTACGACATCTTTAATTTCAAAAGATTCTTTCTCAGGGTCATGGAGGAGATCCAGTCAAGAGTTCAAATGAAAAGCAGATGACAAAGTTTTCCAGATGCTCACTGAACAGAACCTCCTAGATTAGATGTATAATCACTTTAAAAGACTTTGGCTTAATTATCCATACAGGAAAAAGAGAAACTGAGTGGTATAATGGAAAGGGTTGGACTTAAAATCAGAGGACCTGGATTCAAATCATGGTTTTGATAGTTAATATCATTGTCACTTTGGGCAAGACACTTAACATTTCTGAACATCAGTCTCTTCATCTGTAAAATGAGGGACTTATATTGGACAATCATTAGAGTTTGTCTAACAACGAAATCAATGATTTTATGAAAAACAGATTGAATGAAGTATGCCTTTTGTCCATAGTAGAGCAGGTCAGGAAGACCTGAGTTAAAACCTGGCCTCAGACACTGACTAGCTGTGTGATCCTGGGCAAGTCACTTAATCCTGTCTGCTTCAGTTAATTCATCTATAAAATAAGCTGGAAAAGGAAATGGCAAGCTACTCCAGGATCTTTACCAATAAAACTTCAAACAGGCTCACAAAGAGTCTGACATGACTGAATCACCTGAACAACAACACCATCCATACTATAATGCGCAGTAAGGTAGAAAGCTCATTCAGTTGGTCCATCGCTATAAATGTCTTGGTCAGACATTGTAGACATTGAACCAGGTCCATTGAATAGGAGGAAGAAGTTAGGCTAGATTGTTTTGGGGATGTTGCACAATGCTTTTAATGACCCCAAACTTTCTTTTCTCAATAAAAAAGATTAATTTTTTTTCTTTTGGGAGTGGGGAAGGAAGGGCAATTGGGGTTAAGTGACTTGCCCCTAATTTTTTATTAACATGAGTAATCTTCCAGTGATGTGATAAGGCTATGAGTCAAGGAATACTAAAATCTCCAAATAATTAAAATTCTATGGCACCCAATGGGCAACGAAGAGGTACAGAATGAGTACAAGGAAGCTGCATCATCTTATCAGTGAAGAATTACACAGGAAAGGGGCGGGTAGGTGGCACAGTGAATAGAGTACTAGCCCTGGAGTCAGGAGGACCTGAGTTCAAATTCAACCTCATACACTTAACACTTACTAGCCAAGTGACCTTGGGCAAGTCACTTAACCCCAATTGCCCTGCCTTCCCCCCTCCAAAAATAAAAAAAAAAGAATTACACAGGAAAGATGAGTAACATTAAAGAATGACTGGAAAAGAAGAGAGAAGAATAACCAATGGACAGTGTGGTGCCATCTGGAGGAAGAGGCCTAACACTTGGAGTAGACTCTCTGTGGAGGATATATGGGAAGATACAAGCAGAAGTAACATAAGAGAAGAAGGAATAGAAAGGTCATGAGTTATATTGTTGGAAAGAGCACACATTTCTGAGATCAAACATCCTTCAATGTGTTCAAGATTTATATTCTAGGCCATTGCCAGTATATATAAAATTTCCAAGGCATTATATTTAAGATAGTAATTTTTTAAATGTCTCAGTGATTTAGAATTACAAATTTCTCCCACCTTGAATTCAACTGAAAGTATAAAAAGAGAATGAGGATACTAAATTGAATATTTTACATAGAGAAGCAACATGGTATAATGGAAAGATTGGAAGATGTGGCTCAAATCCTGGTATCAACAATTACTAGCTATGTTATCATGGACACATCAGTTAACTTTCTTGATCTTTAGTTTAATCATCTGGGAAATGGAGATACTTGTATTATCCACTTTACAACATGGTCATAAGGAAAGCACTTTGTAAAACTAAAAGTGCTATATTAATATGTTGTTATTATTTGTAGAATTAACTTCTACCACTTTCAAAAATATTGTATGGAAGAGGAAAAAAGGCAAAAGAAACCCAAACTTACCAAAGACACTATCCTTTCATTTAGATCTATGTATTCTTGAGAATATGGCTTGCCAAACTTGTTGTCATATTCAACATTAGTAAGTTTAAAGCTGATGTGGTAATAGAAAGGTGTTTTACCTGTGAAGTAGAGAGAGAAATATTAGTATTTATATTGCTTTTTTTGTATCTAGCTACTATTCCCATGGAAGAAACAGCATGTGAAATAGAAGTTGAGTGCCCAGAAAATATTGATATTGCTTTGACAGAAAAGTGATTTCTCTCAAAAAAAATTGTGATGTACCTAATTTTAAAAATGAAAAATTTTAAAAATTCAATAAACCAGGATTCAAGTTTGCTACATTAGAATGCTATGCCACATCACTATATTTCTATAATAATCAAACAAGCATTTATTAATCATCTTTTCTATGACAGGCACTCTACTAGGTGTCTGGGATGCAAAGAAAAAGAATGAAAGAATCCTTATTTGCAAAGAGTTTATATTATAACAAAGGAAACAACAAAGACACAAATATGTGCGCATAGAACAAATAGAAAGAGAACAAATACAAATAAATAGAAAGTTGCTATATACAAGTTAGCTTGAAAGGGAGGCCTCTAGTAGTTAAGATCAGGTAATGCTCTAGGTAGAAAAACTTGAGTTGTGTCTTCGAGGAAGGGAGAGATTCTGGGAGGCATAAATAAGTAGGGAATACACTCTAGGCTTGGATGACAGCCGGTGTAAAGGCCCAGAAACAGAAAATGTAGTATTGCGTAGGAGGAACAGTCAGTCAACAATCATTTATCAAATGCTTAGAAAGGCAAAATTCTTTTGTCTAAGGGGGGGGGGGAACAATATGCAAACAACTATATACAAATAAGGTATATAAAGAAATACACGTAAAAAAGGCACAACAGTAATATGCAGAGTATGGGAGAAAGTAATATGCAATGGGTGATGGAAGATAGAATTGGGGCAAGCTTGGGAAGGGCTTTAAAAGCTCAACAGACGATTTATATCTGATCCTAGGGTCACTAGAGATCCCATTAGACTGTAGGCTCCTTGAGAACTTAGACTAACTTTTATATTTCTTTATATTTTCAGTGCTTAGCATAGTGTGTGACACACAGTAAGCACTTAAATGCTTATTGACTTACTGACTGACTATTGGAGTTGATTGAGTGGGTGAGTGAAATAGTCACATCTTTGTTTAGGGAAAATCATTTTGGCAGTGAGGATAGACTAGGTGTAAGGAGACCCATCAGGAAGCCATCACAATAATCTGTCAGAGGTGATGAGAGCTTGAACTAAGGTGGTAACTGTGAATAGAGATAACAGGTAGGCTATGGAAGATATTGTGAAGTATTTACTAGCTGTGTGATTCTGGGCAAGTCATTCAAATTCTGTCTGCCTCAGTTTCCTCATTTGTAAAAATGGGATGATAATTCACCTCCCAGGATTATTGAGGATAAAATGAGATAATATTTGTAAGGCACGTTGCAAACTTTAAAAAACTACATAAATGTTAAGTATTGTTATTATTATTAATGATTGTTATCATTTTGGAGGTAGGAATGGCAAGTTTTGGCAATTAATTAGATATATGGCATGAGGAGGGGTTGGAGATAACACCAGTGTTGCAAATCTGGGAGACTGGAAGAGTTCCTTAGGTAAAAATAAGAAAGTTTAGAAGATGGTTGGAATTGGGTGGAAATATAATCATTTCTATTTTAGATATTTCTGGACACCCAGATTGAAATGTCTAATAGGCACTTGGTGATGGGAAGACTGAAGCTCAAGGGAGAGACTGGGGCAAGATATAGGGATTTGGAAATAATTTATATAGAGATGTTGATTCATTCCATGGTAGCTTATGTAGTCACCAGGAGAGACAGTGCTGTTCTTAGTTTTCAAAGAGGACCAATGACATCTTGGGTATTATCTTGACTTGCACATGAATTGGATTTAAATGAGTCAGAGTTGTACAAAATCATCAGTCTCAATCTCTTCCTGAGTCATTGAAGTCCAGTGACAGGACAAAAGTCAAGATGACTGGCAATGGCCTAGAATGCAGTGGGTGACATTGGCATCTTTGATGTCTGACCAAGGTCTAAGCACATCACAGTGCCTACATTAGCTGCCTTTATGGCCATTGGAACAAATTATTCTCACCTACCCATTCCACCCAGAAAAGTCTTCACATGCTTGGGGTAAATATCCCAACTCCCCAGTAGGTTGGAGACCTGTCAGTTACCCTCAGCCACATGAATCTGCCCAGATGGTTTACCAGGGTGTGGCTGCTGCACATACTACTTGAGCCACCAGTGAGAGAGTTGAGTGAATCAGGTGAATACCAAAGGTAGAGGAGCAGCCCTGAAAAGGGCTCAGCCACCCATCACAGCAGAGAGAATACAAGGACCTAGGACCGAACTTTGAGAACATTCACAATTGGGAGAAGGACGAACTGGATGATGAACTAGCAAAGAACACTGGGAAGGAGCTATTAGGTAGAAAAGAACATGGAGACCATAGTGACATGAATAACCAGAGAGGAGACAGTATATACAGAGACAAAGTGGTTGACAGCAACAAATGCAGCAGCTAGGTCAAGAAAGATGAGGACTGACAAAAGATCATTAGATTTATTGATTAAGAGATCATTGGTGGGGCGGCTAGGTGGCACAGTGAATAGAGCACAGGCCCTGGAGTCAGGAGGGCCTGAGTTCAAATTTAATCTCAGACACTTAACACTTACTAGCTGCAGTGACCTTGGGCAAGTCACTTAACCCCAATTGCCCTGCCTTCCCCCATCCAAAAGTAACAACAACAAAAAAAGAGCGATCATTGGTAATCTTAGAGAGAGAAATTTCAGTTAATGATGAAGTCAAGAGCCAGATTGTATTTAAAAAGGAATAATGTCTGCTTTTGCAAAATTTGCATTCTGTCATGGGTAACAACAGACACCTATATAAATATAATACAGAATTCTAATTCTAAGGTTATAGTTGGAAATGGAAAACCAGAAAATCCAGGTTTTTTTAAAGGCCATAAAACCCCAAATAATGGTGCTACTTGTGTCATCCAAAAGAGGTGTGTCCACTTAACAATGCCTTCCTATGATATCCAAACATCTTGATGGAAAGTATAAAATTCAGTTAATCATATAGGCATTTTGTCTACCCAATGTCAAATATTAAAACATGTGAAGATTTTAGATGATTCCTTAGACTTTTTCCACTGTTTGTCTAGATGTTTTGGCTTTGCACAGGCAACCTCCTATTAGGAGACTCCAGCCACTTATTTTTTTTTTCAATCCAGTAGTAAAAGATTTGTTAGGAAGCTGGGAATTAGGAAGCAACTCCTCAGTTATTCTAAATAGTTTTAGGAGTCACTATACTTTGTTCCTTAAATCAACAAGCCTGTGTTGATTTAAGAAAATATTAATTTAATTTAATTTAAGGAATTAAACAGATGTCCTAATGGTGAAGTTAAAATCAAGTGTTTTTTTTAAGATAAAGATTTGCAAGTAGCTTAATCTCTAAAGTTAACAATTTTCTCTAATAAGGTATTACTGTGCCCATAAATTAGCTAATCCACAGGTTGAATTTTGTTAAAAAAAATAGTTTCACCAAAGAAATTTCTATTGTGATCTTTACAATAAATGTGCACATAAAACATTGCTGTAGAATAAACTAAATATAGTATCTATATGTTTTTAATGAATCTTTATTCTTTCTACTACTTTAGACTATAAGATGCTTGGAGTCATATTCTTTATCTTGTTATGGAATCCCAGAAAGACAAAACTGGAAGAGATAATACCAGAAATCTTCTAGCCTGATTTTTCCATTTTATAAATGAGGAAACATCACAGAGAGGTTAAATATTTCAAACAAGGTCATGGAGTTAGTGGAAGGTATAGGAATAAAATATAGGTCTCCTCTTTCCTAGATAAGTATTCTTTTCACTATCCCTGCCCCACTCCAATCTCCTTTATTATTTCTTCTGTTTCTTTTTGTACAACAAATCAGAATGATTGTCCTTAATCAGTGCTTTGAGGGATTATGCTGTTTTAGCAGCTTGTGGAAGCATGGAGAAGGCAGTGACCTTGCCTAGTTGATATAAAAAAGTAGCTAAGACATACTTTATAATGCATGTATGTATACACACATGCATAATACATACACATATACATTCATTAATTTCCTCCACTCTTATCCAAGACAAAGTGGGTGGAACTGTCCTTGCCTATTTCCACTTATTTTCTCCCTCAAAAAATAACTTTGATGTTCACTGTAACTTGATTTCACTTGTATAAAATGTGGAGGTGGAGAGCAAATACATGGTGTGATTTGCCCTGTCCACCTCCATGTGCCCCCTCCAAAACCCAAATATTCCTTGTTGTGCACAGGGTTGGTGTTCAACAAATGTTGTTGCCTATTTGACTGAAATGAACTCTGGTAGAAGGAAAGTCATATATGTGTGGAAAGTTTTATTTTACTGATAGCTAGCCTATAAAGTGTGTGTGTGTGTGTGTGTGTGTGTGTGTGTGTGTGTGTGTGTGTAAGAGGGGTTTGGTCTATTGACCATTTAATAATTGAATGGTGATGACACTTTGAAATATATGAATTTCATTTTTAAAGGAAAATTTTTAGCAACATTGGTTCATTACTCAATTTTGTTAAAAATAGTATTCTGGTGACAGGTACTATGCTTACCACTTGGAGATACAAAGTCAAAAAATGGAAACAATCCCTATATTAAGGAGTTTAAATTTTATGGTAGCTGGTGTCATAGTGGGTAGAACACTGGACCTGGAGTCAGGAGAACTGAGTTCAAATCTGTTCTTAGACCCTTACTAGCTGTGTGACCTTAAGCAATAGTCTCTATTTGCCTCAGTTTTCTTATCTGTAAAATGGGGATAATAACAGGACCTGTCTCACAGGGTTGTTAAAAGGATCAAATGAGATAGTAAAAAAGCACTTAGCATAGTGCCTGGAACATTGTAGCTGTTATATAAAGGCATATTCCCTTCCTTTCTTTGGGATATAATAGTAAATATGTTCAATTGTGTCTCATATGAGACATCATCTCTGTGATCCTATTTGGGGTTTTCATGGCAAAGATAATGGAGTGGTTCACCATTTTTTTCCCTCTAGTTCATTTTACAGATGAGAAAATTGAAGTAAACAGGATCAAGTGACTTGCCCAGGGTCACACAGCTAGTAAGTCTGAGGCCAGATTTGAACTTTATCTGTTTTGCAACCTAACCTCCCCATATATACTGAATACAATATAAAAGCAAGCATGCTAAAAGCAAGCTAGTTAGGGAAGGTTGAAGGAAAACTAATAATAAGAGGTTTTATAAAACAGTTTACATATTATATCTCATTTTATCCTTACAACAACAACCCTGTGAGATGGCTGTTATTATTTCTGTTGTCTGGATGAGAAAAGTCAGGGTCAAGGAAGTTAAATAATTGGCTCCTTATCATATGGCTAGGCAGAAAATCTGGGTCTCATATATCTCTTCTGATTCCAATCCAGTATACTTTATACTACACTAAAATCTGTACATTTTTTTTAAAGATGAGAGGGAGTGTGGTATAATGGTAAGTTCTTAATAAATATAATGTCTAATGTGAAAGTATTTGCAGATACTAGATTGTGTACTGCCATGGGGGGGGGAAGGAAGGAGGGAGAAAAAAATTTGAAACTCAAGGTATTATGGAAATGAATCTTGTAAACTAAAAGTAAACAAATTAATAAAGACCAAAAAATTTTAAAAAATGTTCTTAATAAATGCTTATTGATTAAACTAGTGTATTTACTTTAAGTTGGATTCATTCAGGAATGATTTAATCTCTTGGACTAATAGCCACTGAGGATTGTTCTAACTCAAATTCTGTGATTTTTTTGATTCTCAAGGAAGCCTTCCCTAATATTTCCAGCTAGAAGTCATCTTGTTCACCTCTGAGTCCCTACTGAATTTTATATACCTCTTATTTGTTTTTTCACATTCTTCCTCTCATTATAGTTATTTTTGTATATCTGTTATCTTCCAATTAAAAAGATAAATTCCATAACTGTAGGTGATAATTTATTTTTTTTATCTCCCCTGGGCCTAGCACAGAGTCTTGAATGGGTTAAATTAACAGAAGACTTCTGCAGGAGAAAACTGATAGACTAAGCTCTGCTCAAATTGTTCTTGTCAACTACCTTTCTCTCCCACATTTTCCAAAGTTCCTAGATCCTTCAAGAGCCTGTGATAAGAGCTTAAAAATGTCAAAGATAGAAAGAGAAATGTCCATGAAATATCTTCAACCTAATATCCCTCCAAATCTGAGAATCAAAGTAAACCCATGAGAGTAGGAGGCCAGATACAATGGACACTCACCATAGACCACGAAGTAAACGATGACTCCAATGACTGCTGCCACGATTATAACCACCAAGATAATCAGGGCAATTTTCCCAGATCTTGTGAGTTTCATGTTTCTGTCCAACTCTGTCCTGTGGAAAAGGGATAAAAATACATATACAAGTGTAAGCAAAGGATCTTTGATGGATAAATATTGACTTTGGCATTTAGAATAAAGGCTTATTCCTTTTCACATATAATTTTAACTGTACAGTCGGTGGATAAGTATACTTGAAGACCAGAGGACATATATCCAAGAGTTAGGATAATGAGTATTACACAGGTACCCATAATGTGTTTTTTTTTTTGGATGGGGGAAGCCAGGGCAATTGGGGTTAAGTGACTTGCCCAAGGTCACACGGTTAGTAAGTGTTAAGTGTCTGAGATGAGGCCGCATTTGAACTCAGGTCTTCCTGATTCCAGGGCTAGTGTTCTATTTACTGTGCCAACTAGCTGCCCCTGGTACTCATGATGTTAAAAGATGCAAAGGAAGGCCTCTAGCAAGCAGGGTTTGTTGCTATTCTGGTTGTTTTTATTTTTGTTTTGGCCTTGACAAGAACTACACAATATGAATATCATAGATGGGTTGTGGTATGTACTGACAGAGGGAGTATCCACATTGATGAAACGACAGATCCACTGTGATATTAAATATAATTCACTGACACCTTGTTCTAATTCAATCCAATCGAATTCTTTTTCCACACCCTTGACATATATTCCCTTCTAAGAATTCACCATTTCCTACAGCACAATAGCATTCTATCACAATCATATATTTGTTCAGCCATTTCACAATTAATGGGCATAACCTCAATTTCCAATTCTTTTCCGCCACAAAAAGAGCTACTATAAATATTTTTCTACAAATAAGTCCTTTCCCTTTTTCTTTGATCTCTTTGGGATACAGACCTAGTAATAATGTTGCTGGGTTGAAAGGTAGGCAGTTTTATAGTTCTTTGAGTGTAGTTCCAAATTGTTTGCCAGAATGGTTTGACTAATTGACAACTCCAGCAACAGTGAATTAATGCACCTATTTTTCCACATACCCTCAAACATCTCTCATTTTCCTTTTCTGACATGTTAGTCAATCTGATAGTTATGAGATGTTACTGTAGAGTTTTTTTAATTGCAATTTTTCTAATCAGTGGTGATTTAGAATATTTTTATGTGATTATTGATAGCTTTAAGTTCTTCTGTAAACTGCCTGTTCATTTCTTTTGACCACTTATTAACTGGAGAATGGCTCTTATTTTATTAATTTCATTCAGTTTCTTATATATTTGAGAAATGAGACCTTTATTAGAAAAATGATGTAAAATTTCCTCCCAATTACCTATTTTACTTCTAGTTCTGGCTGCATTAGTTTTGATTGTGCAAAAAAAAATTTTAATTTCACATGATCAAAATTATACATTTTACTTCCCATGATACTATCTATTTCTTGTTTGGTCATAAATTTTTCCCTTATCCATAGACATGACTGGTACATTTTCCCATGCTTCCCTAATTTACTCATGATATCACCTTTTATGTCTAAATCTTGTACCCATTTTGACCTTATCTTGGTATATGGTATGAGAGGTTGGTTTGTACCTAGTTTCTGCCAAACCCCTTTCCAGTTTTCCAAGCAGTTTTTGTCAGATGATAATTTTTTACTTCAAAAGCTTGGGTATTTGGGTTTATCACACATTAGATTACTAAGGTCATTTACTGCCGTCAATTGTGTACCTAATGTATTCTGCTGATCTACCACTCTATATATTAGCCAATACTAGGTTATTTTGATGATTACCACTTTGTAAGATAGTTTGAAATCTGGAACTGAGAGTCTGCCTTCCTTCACATTCTTTTTTCATTGATTTCCTTGATGTTCTTGACCTTTTGTTCTTCAAGATGAGTTGTCATTTTTTTTTCTGCCCCTATAAAACAGTTTTATGGTAGTGTGATTGATAGAGCAACTAGATGGCACAGTGGATAGAGTACTGGGCTTGGAGACAGGAAGAGTAATCTTCCCGAGTTCAAATTTGGCTCTGGATACTTACTAACTGTGTAACCCTGGGCAAGTCACTTAACCCTGTTTGCCTCAGTTTCCTTATGTGTAAAACAAACTGGAGAAGGAAATTACAAACCGCTCCAGTAACTTTGCCAAGAAAACCCTAACAGAGATCACAAAGAGTTGGATATGACTGAAAAAATGACTGAACTGAAGGTTTGATTATTATGGCACTGCTTAAGTAAATTACCTTAGGCAGAATAATTATTTTTATTAGATTGGCTCAGCCTACGTATGAGCAATGGATATTTTTCCAATTGTTTAGATCTGTCTTTATTTGTGTGAAAAGTGTTTTGTAATTGCTCCTGGGTTTGTCTTGGCAGATAGACTACCAAGTATTTTATATTGTCTACAATTATTTTAAATGGAATGTCTCTTCCTGCTTGGTTTTGTTGGTAGTATTATTGAAATGCTTATGATTTATGTGGGTTTATTTGATATCCTGCAACTTTGCTAAAGTTAATTGTTTCATCTAGTATTTTTTTAGTTGATTGTCTAGAATTCTCTAAGTGTACCATCATATCGTCTGCAAAGAGGAATAGTTTTGTTTCTTCATTGATTATTTTGATTCCTTCAATTTATTTTTTTGTCTTACTGCTATAACTAGCATTTCTAATACAATATTATATAATAGTGGTAATAATGAACATCTTTGCTTCACTCCTAATCTTATTAGAAAGACTTCTAGGTTATCCCTGTTATAGATAATGCTTGTTGATGGTTTTAGATCGATACTACTTATCATTTTATGGGGGCAAGTAGGTGTTACGGTGGATAAAATGCCATCCCTGGAGTGAAGAGGACCTGAATTTAAATCTTGCTTCAGACATTTACTAGCTGTGTGATCCTGGGCAAGTCAGTTAACCCTATTTACCTCAGTTTCTTCACCTGCAAAACAAACAGGAGAAGGAAATGTCAAACTACTCCCTCCAGTATCTTTACCAAGAAAATCTAAAACTGGATCATGGAGAGTCAACAACAACCAATCAAGAAAACATCAACTTAACATTGTAATGAAAGTTCCATTTATTCCCATGCTTTCTATTGTTTTTAGCAGGAATGGATGTTTTATTTCATCAAAAGCTTTGTTCAGATCGGTTTGTTTTTCTTTCTTCAATGAGATATTTCACATTTCCTTCTATTTCTTCATTCTTTTGACTTTTCTTAATGTTTTATGGAGTCATTAGCTTCCACTTGCCCAATTCTAATTTTTAAGGAATTCTTTTCTTCAATGAGTTTTTGCACTTCTTTACCATTTCAACAATTATGCTTTTTAAGAAGTTATTTTTGCAGTCAATTTTTGTACCTTCTTCCATTTTGCCAGTTCTGTTTTTTAAGGTGTTATTTTCTTCAGTACTTTTTGTGCCTCTTTTAACCAAACTGTGAATTGCTTTTTCATAATTTTCTTCCTTCATTTCATTTTTTACCCATTTTTTCTATACCACTTTTATTTTATTTTGAAAATCATTTTTTAGCTCTTCCATGAATTTTCGTTGGGCTTCTGTCTAGTTCATATTTATTTTTCCTTTGAGGTTTGCTTTTAGCTGTTTTGACTTCATTATCTTCTTCTGAGTTCGTGTCTTCTCTGTCACCATAGTACCTTTATGTGGTCAGGTTCTTTTTTTGTCGTTGTTGTTTACTCATCTTTCCATCCTGTTTCTTGATTTTGAACTTTATGCTAATGTTGGGTTCTGTTTCCAGAGCAGGTGAGTGGGGATGGATGTCTCAGATTTCAAGGTTTTTTGCACTGCTGTGTTCAGAACTAGATTTGGGGGTTTGGAAATTTTTGGTGCTTCCAAAGTGGTGTGATCTGAATGATATTTGGTCACTACTCTCCTGGTCCACACTCCAGTTCTTACCCATGAAGGGCTCCCAGTCTTTTAGGACCAGAAGTAATACTGTTCCTCAGGGTCCCTGATCTCTTGTGCCCTTGAGTTATACTGCTACTCAGGGCTCCCTTTCCCTCTTGACTGAAAGTGCTCCTGTCTGCCCTTGAACTGTTCCCCAGAAGTGAATTTAGGCAATGGATTTTCCAAACAATGTCTGATTCTGCATCTAGTGCTAGCACAATTTCCAGGTCCCCTTACCATTTCTGACTTGAGTGCTCCCAAAGCTGCTGCTGCTTCTGTCTCCATCACCTAGCCCCACCACTGATTTTTTACTCACATGGGTTCAGGAGCAACCTACAACTCCATGTCACAGATCTTTCTTTCTGATTTCCTAAGTTGTCTTGGGCTGGAAGACTTTCTCACTCTGACCTTTTGTTGGCTTTGCCATTCCAGAATTTTATTTGAGGCATTATTTTAAGGTTGTTTGGAGAGGAATGTTGGGAGAACTCAGGTGAGTGCTTTCTCTACTCTGCCATCTTTGCTCCACCTCCAGAAATTAGGATTTCTGTATTAATGGGAGGCTTATAGTTTTAGAAATTTGTTATTATTATTCATTATTGAATCAAAAATTTCAAGGAAATCTGTTAACATTGATAAGAAAGATATAAAAAAAGAGTATTATAGTTAAGTACTCTCTCATTGGCATTATCACATTGTGATGATCAATTCAATTCCACAAACATTTAAGCACTTACTAGATATAATGTTAGGTGCTAGGGATGTAAGAACAAACCAAAACAATGCCTCTTCTAAAGGACTTTATTTACAAATGGTGAATAATAACCTTGAGACTAGAATGATCCTTTAGACTCTTGAAGATTAAGGCCTTCCATGAACGTTCTTTTTTTTCTTCCAATTTCTTCCAATTTCCTATATCACTTTGTTTGTATATCTCTTGTGCCTCCTTATATCCTCCTTGTATAATATTTGTTCCTTTACATGCATGACATGTCCCCAGAATCCCAACCCTTCCATTATACTAGAAGTTCTTTAGGGCATGAAGTATATATTTTTTTCTGAGATAGAGTTTATTGATTTAATTTTTATATTACCTACATTTCCTCTTTATTTCCCCTCCCCCCAGTCATCTGTAATAACAAGAAAAAACTACTGTCTTTTAAAATCTTTGTATTAGAATACATAGAAAGTCACCTTGCAAATGGTAGGCACTTAATAATATTGGAAGAGATGAAGTCATCCCTTTCATGCTTAGCACAGTACAGGAATGTATCCAATGACATAATTGCTTTTTCTATTTGAGAAAGATCCATTCATTGAAAGTGGGAAGGAGAGTTATTAAAAGTGAAAACAAACATTTACTACTTAGCTCCAAATAAAAAAGTCAGCTTGTTAAAAACCAGAAGGAAAAATGAAACAAATAAAGAATCCTTTAACTAGTTGATAACTTGTCTGGCATTTCTGGAGTATAAGAAAGTATAATGGCAGGAGGGGTTATTCCATGACATCTAAAACACTAGTCTAGGAGAATTTTAAATGAACAGCAAAATGACCTGTTTCAAACTTTTAATTTTGCAGTGTAGTTTAATAGAAAAAGAACATTAATTCTGGAATCCTGCATTCATATGTCACCTGGATTACTATCTGGATGGCCTTGAGCAAGTCATTTTCTCTCCTGGGACTTTAGTTTTCTCATCTGTAAAATGAGAGGTTTGGACTAGATGGTTTCTGGGGTTATTTCCACCTTTAGATCTAGGAATGGGAGGTGTCATGATGGGATTTGATTTTTGTTTCCTGATTTATTTTATCATTTACTATTGATGCTGTTTGCAGGTTATAATAATATAACACTAGAGAATTATTTTCATATTGGTCAGAAAAAAAGTGTCAATACTGACTTGTATTTAAAAGCCAAATTAGTTTTATAAAGTGAAGTCTGTGTTGACTTATGCCTATTTTCTGATGACCTTTTTAGAGTATGAAGAGGTGGCTAAAAGAATAGCTTAAATTTATATATAATTTTACAGTTTATAAAGCTGTTTCTCTTTAAAATACACTCTAACCAAAGCTGCAATTATTAAATTAAAAAGTGGTTCTAGTAACCTGATATGTCTGCAAGGACTCGGCCAACTTATTTAACTCCTGAGAAGATCCTGGAAGATAACCAAAGGCACCCTTCAAAAGATGCTCTCTTTTTAACCTCATACTGTCCACCTTCTTTAAAACAAGATACCAAACCAGAAAAAAAAAACAAAACAGTAACTTAAACTACTTGTTTTCTAGGGGGAAAAAAAAAAGAGTTTCTGAGTTTTTTCTTTGGGCAAGCCACTGTCCTTTGTTATGTAAAATGTTCTTACTCTCCACTTTTCTAAGAGCAAAATTGACTAGCTTAGAAGCCATAATCTTATCTATCTGTGTTTCCATAGAAACTCTTATTATATCACCTTGATTCTCAAACAAAAATACAATTTTTTTCCTTTTAAATTTATTTATTTTTAATTTAAAACATTCAATTCCACAAGTTTTTGAGTTCCAAATTTTCTCCCCATCCCTCTCCTCCCCCCTCCCCTGCCAAGACAGCATGCAATCCAATATAGGTTCTACATATACCTTCATACTAAACATATTTTTACAATAGTCAAGTTATAATGAAGAATGACAATGAATGGAATGAACCACGGGAAAGAAAACAAAACAAAACAAAACAAAAATACTATTTCAGCAATATAGCACTCCAGTAGGGAGGAAGAATATTTTTTGTCTTCAATTCCATATATCCATATATATATATATATATATGTATATAAATGGACCAATCTCTGGTCTTTTTTTCTTTTAAGTTAAGTAAAGCACATATGGGATCCAGAAATCTGTTTATCTCTCTGCCTGGATATCTACTTACATACTACTCTTCCATAACAAAATCTTTAGTATTCTTATGAAACAATGTTTAATCTAAATGCATATGCAGATTTCTGTTTCAACCATCATGTTAAAGTGGTAGAAACATTTTGTCCATTAAATACCTAGTATATGCTAAGTACTAGAGATACAAAAAAAGGCAAAGATAATTCTCACCCTCAAGGAGCTCACAGTCTAATGGGGGAGACAATAAGTAAATATACACAAAGCAAGATAAATGTATATATATATATATGCATGTGTGTATATGTATGTATGTACATACACAAACACATATATACATATGGATAAATAAGAAATATTTAACAAAAGGAAGGAAGGCACTGGAATTAAGAAGGGTTAGGGAAGGCTAGCTGTAGAAGGTAAGATTTTAGTTGGGATTTAAAGGAATCCAAAGTGATCAGTAGTGGAAACAGAGGAAGGAGAACATTCCAGGCATGAATGATAGAGAAAATGATTGAAATTTAAAATGCAAAAAAACTTTAAAGTTGTTTCAAATTAAATATTTATGATTTTTCATAAATTTCCCTTTTCTGCTATCACTGTTCATATAAAGCAAAGTAAATCAGTTCCATCAGCCCTCTTTGTGCAATTCTCAATACAACCCACCTGTTTTGCAAAATGGTCCATGGCTGCTCTTGCCGCTGAAGTTGTCCCTTTGCCATCATCGTCTCCTATGCTTTACCATGCTGTCATCTTTGTCCTATTTAGCTTGCAAGGTTCTGTGCTTTTTATGTGTTTTATGGTAATGATAATAATACTGCTGCTTAGCATTTATATAACTTTTCATCTTCAAAGTTCATTCCTAACATTAACTAATTAATTTTATGTTAGTAAAATACCAAGTGCATTTATGTCACTCCATAAATAATGATTGTGTGGAGGAAAAAAAAACTGGAGGCAAAATTTGAAATTCTGAATCTTGATGTGGAATGAACCAGGACTATCAGCTTTCAGAACCATAAGTCAACCTCTCCCTGTTTCCAAGAGTGAAGCTTCTTTTAAGATTTAGATGAATTTGATGAGTGGTTTCTCTTCTTGACATTTCCTTTCTTCATCCTTTCCAGTCCATTTCTTTGCCATTCCTCAGAATGCTATTGTCTTCCATTCATGACCTCCCATTAGAATGTTTTCCCAAATCTCCTTCCTCCTCCTTCACTTTGTGTTACTCTTCATGCCTTCTTTAAAATGTTGCTTTTTCCTAATTCTAATGCTTAGCAAAGATTTTTTATTTCACTGAAATTCAGTTGTGCATTGTTTTTAAAAAGTTGATTTAGTTTATTAGTAATTTTCTTTTGTTCACCATCCTGGTTCTTGGCAGCCAGTGGATGAATACAGGGTTCCAAATATGTGTGCTTAAGGGCCTTGAGCTGGGAGAATTTACTAGGAGCTGGAAGGTAGTGCTAAATAAGAATTTAGTTGGTCATCCTAAGAATTTTCTGGGGATGGGGGAAATACCCACCCTTGCTCTATTAGCTGGTCTAATAGATGTAGTAATCTGCTCATCCTTCTTCCAAACAAGTGTGGATGGGGAGGGAACCAGACCAAGAAAAAAATTAAGATTAGGGAAAGGATAATTATAGCTTTTGTTTTCACCATGTAGGACTCTGTCAACCCTTATTCATATTCAATTATCCTTTCTTGAAATTATATTTCCAGGCTCACTTTAAATTCCAAGTCTTTACTTTTGCCTCTTTCCATTTATCCCAACCTGTCTATCCTTCAAGGACCACTTCAAATACCATATCTTTATGAGACTTTTCCCAATCCTTAGGTCCACATTGATTTCTTGTTTCTATGAATTCCTCTAATATTTACTGATTACATTTACTCACTTTGTCCCTTCATCATATACAGCCTTATGTTGTAATTTAATTATTTTGTGTGAAAAGATTTTATCTTTTATTGTAAGTTCCCAGAGGGTCTGGGAATCTTCCTCAGTGTCTAGAACAAAATGCAAATTTGTGATTTCATTGGTGGAAGCAGCTTTTGGTATGGAAAATTATCACCAGTGTACACATATATAGCAGGCACTAACTAAATTCATTTAGAATCAAATTGTCTTTAGACTGATTCTTACTATAGTTATGATATTTTGCTTCAACTCAGCAGTAATCCCACTTCTTACAGTTCTTGTATCTCTTTCATCCCATTATAGAATCCATACACACTGAGCTTCATGAGTCCTTGGAGAGAGGTCGAGATAGTTGTTGGTTTTTTTTTTTTTTTTGGTAGCTCTAGGATGAATAGTGGCTGTGATTAGTAGTAAAATGTCTGAATTGACAGATTCCAGAGATGCCATGCTGCCATTCATTTTAATCAATTAACAAGTGTTTATTAAGTACCTATCATCTATGTCAGTGCCCACCTAGCTCACAAAGTGATCTAAGGCACAGGTCTATGTCATTCCTCTGCTCAACAGTTTTCAGTTGTTCTTTATTATTTTTTATGCATTGATCCCTATTTTCTTTCCTAAGCTCAGCCCTGAATCACCAACTGCCTTTTGAACATCTCCAACTTGATGTCATATAGGCGTCTCAAATTCAACATGTCCAAAACAGAACTCCACCCAAACTCCCCCCTCTTCTAAACTATTATATTACTGTTGAGGGTATCACTATCTTCCTAGTGACTCAGACTCACAACCTTGGTGTTATCTTCAGCTTCTCACTTGCACATATTATCTGTTGTCAGATCTTGTCATTTCTACCTTCACAACATGTCTTCTATAAATCCCATTCTCTGCTAAATCACTACTGTAGTACTGGCCCATATCACCTGCTACCTGGACTACTGAAACAGCCTTCTAATTGGTCTGCCTGATTCAAGTCTCTCCCTACTCCAATTTATCCTGAACTCAGTTACCAAAGTGATTTTCCTTAAGTGCTGTAAGGGTTATGGGATTTGAAGATCTTCCATGCCCCATGGACGTGCTGACATGGCAGAGCAGGAAAAAGCGGAAAGCGAAAGTGAAAGCCGAGCTAGCGGTCCTGCGGTGGCTGGAGGCGGTTGCGGTTTAGGACTGCTAAGGATTTTCTGCTAAGGACTCCTGCTGAGGACTTCCAGGGGCCTGAGCTGCTGGGAGTGTGCTTCCAGGACGCTGGGTGGTTGCTGTGAGTGGGGAGAGGAGGACCTTTGCCTGAGGTAGCCTGTTCTGTTTTAAAGGCTTGAAAATGTGGGTGCTTTCTACTTTATCTACCTGTGCCAATATCATAACTACTCTGATGGCTTTCACTTTCTGGTTTTGGGACTCAGTCTTTTGGTATCTTAATAAATTTTCTAGTTTATTCCCCCATATGGCAAACCTGACGTATTTTGTGATGGATAATTACACCAGCATATTTGTAATCTCTATAGGCATTGTGAATATGGCATTGCTGATACAAGTGCACATCTGGTTATCTATTGCCCTGACCCCTTTACCCCACCTCCACTCAATATAATCCAGTGGCATGACTTCAGAACTAAGTAATCCCCTCCTTTTTGACATTTAAAACTCCTTATAACTTAACTCCTTCCCACTTTTCCCAAATTCTTATACTTTCTTTTCCTCTTAGACTCTAGATCCTGCCTTTCTGACCTACTTGTAGTTTCTTACACATGACACTGCACTGCATACTAGCCAAACCCCTCAATTTCCCTCTTTCCCTCTGCCTCTTAGCTTTCCTGGTTTCCTTTAGGACTTTGCTCAATCTTATATAGAAGATTTTTCTTGTTCTCCTCCTACCCTCAACAGTTCCTTCTCTCTGGAATTTCTTTCCATGTAGTCTGCATATATCTTATAAGAGACCATTTCTTGAAGTTATGTAACCTCTTGTCAGTGAGGCAGTTGGTGGGAAGCATAGTTTTTCCTGCTTTGAAGGATAATAGGAGGCAGAAGCTAGTGAACTTTTTTTCATAAAATAGTGAGGCTCGAGACAGATGTTCACCAATAGTAAATTGATAACAATGAAGGGTGCTGCTACCCAAATTCAGTATAACCATGAGTGTTTGTATCCTTGTCTATTTAACTGACCACTTAAGGAGTAGTCTGCTTTCATAGCATTTGCTGTTTGCCTTACTGTACCTACTTGCCAGGTTGTAGGATATAGTGAACTTATCTTCTCTGTCCTCTTCCTTATCACTGCCTGGCCAATTAGCTATGTGACCCTCAGGGGTGTCCTGGTGTTTTTTAACCCTTGTTTATTTTCTATTTGATAAGAGGTATCATTTCCAGAAAAGGTAATTTTTGTTTTATTCTTATTGAGTGTTTTCTATAAAGGGATGGACCACACAAGGCAGAGAATGTCAAAAGAGAATATGGTACCAATTGCCTTAGATTTCATTATATGACTGTGTCAAGATTCCTCAACACAAAGAGAGCTCTATTTCCATGTTGCTTCCTCCATTAAAATGTGAGGTCCTAAAAATCAGGGAGAATTTTGTTGCTTTTTTTTTTTTGTATGCTCAGTGCTTTGCACAGTGACTGGCACATAGTAAGTGGTTAATAAGTATTTATTGACTGACTAACAAGCTCCCCAGACTGGTTTTTAAGGCTTTCTAGCCTTATTTCACATTACTCTCCTTTATGTAATCTAACTTCCAGTTACTACTAGTCATTTCACAAACTTGAAACCCCATCCCATATCTCCATGTATCTGTATAGACCATTTCTTATGATTCTATATTAATATTTTATTTTAAGTTCTTTATTTCTCATCTCCACTGCTCTGAATCCTTTTCTTTTTTCAAGGCTTTGCTTTGGTGTTACCTCCTCCATGTGCCTTTCCTTCATCTCCCATTTCTTAATATTCCCTTTCTTCTAAAGTTACCTTATATTTACTCATCTGTGTATATATACACTTTCTGATCTATTCTTCCCCTACTCCCAGTTGAATTTAAGCTCTTTGAAGGCAGGGAACATTGTGTTTTTTTCTTTGTATCTCAAGTACCTAAGTGCAGTGTCAAGAATATTTAATAAATAAATGTTGGTCTAAATCTGAAATGGATTTTAAAAATCAGTTGCAATATGTAGTACAGACTAAGAGTCTATAAATTAAGACATTTGAACTTAGTGGAAGTTCATGTGAAAAAGATCTTGGGGTTTTCATTGACTATGACTTTAAAATAAGCCACTAGTATAATAATGACATTAAAAAGACAGACAAACTTAAGCTGAGTGCATAGAAGTCTAGGGGCCAGACTACAGGAAGTAGTGGTTCCATTGTATTCTCATGAGGTCAGGGAACTTCTGCAAGTCTGCTCAATTCTGAGGATTGCATTTTAAGAAGAAGAATAATGAACTAGAGTATAACTGAAGGAGCATGGCCAAGATGAAGATGGAATGAACATTCTGAAAATAATATAGGGAACAAGCAAAAGAATGGGGTCTCAGTTTATCACAGCTTAGAGCAGAGTGAAGAGAAAAAATGGTAGGTATCATAGGATTATGCAGTCATAGATTTGGAGCTGGGAAGAACCATAGAGGTTATCCAGTCTAACTCTTACATTTGATGATGAGGAAACAGATTCCTTATGAATGAGGACCTCATCTGAGGTTCTGTGTTTAAAGGAGCACAAATAGTAAGTAATAGTAAGGGTCAGAATTTAATACCAGAGTCTTTGAGTCTAGATTCACACTGAGATGGAGCAACCATTCACATTATTAAGCCAATAAAATTAGTCAGACTTGGGGAATCAGATTTTAGCTCAATATAAAAAATAGCATTATAATAATCTGAACTATCCAATAACATAGTAGACTTGCTTGATTGAATAAAAACAAATTTAGTAAGTGCTTACTATGTACCAAGCAATTTATAAGCCATGGAAATAAAAATAAGAAGGCGAATTTCTTACCCTCATGGAGATTGCATTCTAAAAGAGGTAGTGATGAGCTAGTGAATGTTAAACAGGCTTAAAAAAACTGTACTTATAAGTTTTATCTGCATTATTAAGATTATCAAGATTTTCCCCATCACTTTCTTAAGTCTAGACAATCAGCAAACAATAAATCAAGCACTAGTTTGTAGCATTTACTAATTTCTGTGGTGTAAATGCCAACTCTGGAAATTTAACAATTGGCTGGTTAGAGCTGGCTTCAGCACACCACTGAAGGAAAAAAAAAACAGATAATGGGGAATGGCAGTGAGGGAAGACTATTTCATTTTGGAAAGTTACAGAGACAATGAGTGGAGTTGTAAGGGAGTAGATTGACATATCCTTTTCAGGAGCAATGACATATTCTGATTTTATTATGGATCCAGAACTGAAAAGTGGTGGTAGTAGTGGTTAGGGGAAGATGGTAATGAGAGTACACCTTTTAGAAAGGTGAAGAGAGTTAGATTGGATAATTAGGTGGAGTTAGACTGGGTAACCTCTATGGTTTTTTTCCAGCTCCAAATCTATGACTGTATAATTCTGGCCATTGAAAGTGAAGTATGAGGGGCGTCCAGGTGGCTCAGCGAGTAAGAGTACCGGCTCCAGTGTTGGGACGACCTGGAGATCGAATCCCAGGCTCAGACACTCAGCACCACACCCAGAAATAACTGGCCGTGTAACCTTGAGCAAGTTACTTAACCCCGATTGCTTAACAAAAAAAAAAAAAAAAGTGAAGTATGCCTGTAGGGGAGTTACCTGAGGCAACCACTAATCAGGACAAGAAGAGAGTTTTAGGGGCTAAAGAGTTAAGTCCATGATTTCTGGAACATTGGCAATTCCTATGTAGTGATGCTCTATTTTCTTCGGAGAAACTTTTCAAGAGACTATCTTTGAGTTGCTAAGTGAACTGAACTTTCTTTTTGAGGACAAGCCTAGACAAGTACAAAGAGGCTCATCAACAGGAGTCTGGTCAGTTGCTGTTGAATTGCTTGGCCATGGCAACCCATGAAACAAGAAAATTACAAAATGATAATAATAATAATAGCTAACATTTATATAGCATTTACTATGTTCCAGGCACTGTGCTAAACACTTTACAAATATTATTTTATTTGATCCTCACAACAACTATGAGAGCAGATGCTATTATTATCCTCACTTTACAGATGAAGAAACTGAGGTAGACAGAGGTTCTGTGACTTACCCAGGGTTATACTGCTGGTAAGTGTCTGAAGCTAGATTTCAACCTAAGTCTTCCTGACTCCTCTCTTAGTACTATAATCACTTTGCCACCTAGTTGACAAAATGATTCTTAGTCCTATATGGACCTTTTCTTGCTTTGCAGTGAATGTGGGAGAGTGGTAGAAAAAGAAAAGAAGCAGAGAATCTTAAAGATCACCTGGGTTTTAGGCTATCTATAAACTTTAATTTAACTGTCAGAACTCTAAATGTAAGATGCTTGTCCAATGGCCACTGAAAGGACATTTTACTGGAGGAGTTGTGTTATATCAGTCTTGATGGTCTTTTTTTTTTTTTTAAAGCAATTGGGGTTAAATAACTTGCCCAAGGTTACATGGCCAGTTTGTGTGTGTGTGTGTGTGTGTGTGTGTGTGTGTGTGTGTGTGTGTTAAGTATCTGAGGCCGGAACTGATCCTGGGTCCTTCCGACTCCCGGCTGGCGCTCTTACTCACTGCACCACCTAGCCACCCCCAGTCTTGATGTTCTTGTTATGAATTCCAGGAGTTTGTAGCCAAGTGGAAGGATGGTTCATAGATTCTCCTTGGAGAAGCAAATAAAGGTGTTGATGAACTTGATTTTATCGTGCACACAAAGTCAACAAGAAACATTTCATAGGACATTTGTATGGAACTTGTAATAAGAAGTGGGAAAGAATAAAAGACCACCATAAAATTAATTTTACCTTGACATTTCCTGTAGAGGATGCAAAGGTAGAAAAATTGTACAAATAACCCATTAGACATTACAAACTAAATCAATTAATTGACTGTTTATTGAGTACCTGCTAAATGTAAGACTCTGTGCTAGACACTAGGGAAAGAGAATGAATGAAATAATCTCTACTAATAGGAATTTATATACAACCCATGGGGGTTGTAACAAGGACACATGTAAATATAACAGAATAAATATGAAGAGAGTAAATAAAAATGACTATATAATAGTTAAATCCAAGGCAGTTTGAGGGATAAGACAATAGCAGTTGAGGACATCAGGAAAGGCTTCACAAAGATGTTGGTGTTTCTTGAAAGAATATTAAGATTCTATGAGGCAGTGGTGAGGAAAAGCTTAGGTGGACTTCCAGTACAAAGAAATGGTGAAAGGAGATCCTGCTGCTTTATGTGAAGAACAAAGAGAAGGCCAGTTTGTCTGGATGTGGGAGGTGGAAAAATGTATGACTTCAAAGATTAGTTGGGGCAACCTTGTTCCGAGCTTTAAAAAGGAAACACAGGAATTTAGGTTTGATTCTAGAGATAATAATGGGAACAGTGGAATTAGTTGAGCAGGAAAGTGATCTGAACCTAAGGAAAGATGTTGGCAGCTTTGTGGAAGTTGGGCTGAAGTAGAGAGAAACTTGAGGCAAATGCAATTATCTTGGCCACATGTGATGAGAGTTTGAACTAAGGTGGTAACTGTGAATATAGCGAAAGGGGGAGGGTTTGAGGAATGTGAAGGTAGAAATGGAAAAGATTTGGCAATTGACTGCATGTGGTAACATATATTTTGATGCTTGGTAACATCAATTCAAAGGTGAGAATAAGCATTGATGGCAAAAAATGTTTTGGGAAATATGAATCAGGAATAAGGCACATTCTCAAGGGTGTACTACACAGAAACCTCACATCTATATATAATGAATACTTTCTTTGAGAAAATAATTAGAAGGTAATACAAATGATGAGCACCAAATAACATTATGAAAAAAAGGAATTAACTATATTTTAACAGACAGGAAATACCTTGTAATTAATGTGTGAGTCACTCTTGAAACACCTGTCACTTGTTTTGTAGGAGTAATGGTAAAAATTAAGAAAAAGGTAGGAGAAATTTTTAAAAATTAAAAATATGGTGTTTCATTAAAACAACTCAAATATGATCCATTTAAACAAGTTAGTGATAATAAAAAAAGGCTATATAGGTAGAAGGAGTAACATGATCCCAAATATAATTACTTGAAATAGAAGTTTAACCAATGTAAACAAATCCCAATAATAAGGTTACAGAGGTTCTCAAAGTGGGTGATGCTGCCCCCTGGATAATGCTGGAATGATGGGGGGTAGCAGAAGTAGCCTTGAGTGCATTGGGGGCATTGAATAAAAATAAGAGGACAGTGGAAGCATAAGAAAAGAAGAAAATTTTGAAAAACTATTCATGCAGGTTTCATCTGTTGTGTAACAGAGTTGAAATTGTAGTGATTGCATTATTTTCTAAATAAACACACAGAATGCAAGTGATAACCGATCAGTGGTCAAGCCCACCAACAAGTCTTAACAAGCAAATGTTGGCACACAAGTATGTTGCATATTGTTGAGAAGTACAGCATTCATTGACAGGAATATGTGCATGTAATGACTTGTTTAAAGTACAATACTATACATGCTACAATGTTTTATCATCAAAATTTCAATGCAGAACCCCCAAATTTACAATATTATAAAATTTAAGACATATGTAAAAAATGCATAATATATATATTTTTGAAATGACACAAATTTTTTAAAAAATCCATTAATGGGTTAAAGATTTTCAGTGGTGTACTTAGTAATTTTGTTTTTTAAGAGGGGGTGGTAGGCCAAATAAGTTTGGGAACTTCTGAGTTAACCAGTCTACTTCTGACACATGCTGGCTTTGTGAGCCCTGGGCAAAGTAGTTTAGTTTCCCAGTGCCCTAGGCAATTCTCTAAGACTGTCTGTTACAAATCTGGGGCAGACCAACCTTGATAAATGGATTTTCCCCTGCTTGGAATTTCCCTATACCAATTTCCCTATCCAATGAGATCATAATTCCAATCTCTATCCTAATAAGTATAAGAAAAGAACCTAAAAAGTGCTTTAATTAAGTATATTCTTGACTTCCTTCTAATGGTGAGGTGGGTAATCCTGGTTTAGAGCATAAACTAATTTGTAAAATCTTATGAAGTATTGACAATATACAATATATTAGAATGCTTGGCAAGAAACAAAACTAAGCAAGCGAGGAGGATGAAAGACAGAAAATATTTGTAAAGATTTTTTTCATAAACTTTTTTTTTCTACTATCAAGGACAGTAGAGCCACCACATCTGTACTCAAACATGGTTATACTTATGGAGGAGTACTTATAGAAATGACACTAAGAAGAACAAAGATGAGAGAAGCAGCTGAACTAAACTAAATATATATGTATATATATATATAGATAGATAGATAGATAGATAGATAGATAGATAGATAGATAGATAGATAGATAGATGTAATCTTTACTAGAGGTAACAAAATTGTGAGGGTATGGTGGGATTGATTTTCAAGGGAACTGAAAGGTATATCAAAAAAATCGTGTATCTCTTATAACCAAAAAAAAAAAAAAAAGTTAACTAGGAGAATGCCAACAGCTACTAACCTATATGACTACTTTCCCAGAAAAAAGAAGGCAGCTTCTAGATTAAAGAGAAAATACTGAAAACAGCTAGTAAGAAAGAGTTCAATTACTTAGGGGCCACAATCAGGATCATCGAAGAACTTGGGTTCAGAAGGCAACAGATAGATAGATAAAGGCTTACAACCAAGAATAACCAGCTTGGAATATTTAATACAATTTATAGGGGGGAAAATAGATCTTTAATGCAACAGGATTCTTCAACATACCTGTTAAAGAGAAAAGAGTTGACTAAAAGATAAAGAGAATACAAAATCCTATTGTGCTTATTGTTTGTTGGGTTTAAGATTGATTCACTAGAGTGAATTTCTATCTTAAAAGTTTTCTTCTAACAATGTATGTTTCATGCATACATCAAAATTATGTAAGATTCCTGACAATCTTCTTATCACTAAGATCAGGCAAGGTATGAAAGAAGTAGACAAATGCACATCAAAGGAAAATACAAAATGGTTGTAAATCCTGTGTTCTCCCTCTCTTGTAGCTGGTCCTTCCCCTCCTTTCCTCTTGCTCCTGTAGTGATTGTGGGAGAATGGTGGAAAAGGAAGCACAGGATACTAAAAATCATTCAACTCTTACACTATACACCTTAACTTAGCTGTCAGCACTCTAAATGTGGGATCTTTAGTTACTCATGAATAGAAATACTTTTGGAGGAGCTGAAGTATATTGATCAATCAGTCAATATTGATTTTTATTAAACCTATTTTGTGTAAAGGTGAGTCAACATATAGTACCTGTTGAAGGAGAATTTCCTATATATCACAGGATTATAGATTTAGGTATAAAAGGGAGACTATAGATCACCTACCCTAACCTTCTCATTTTAAAGATGAAATAGGTCAGCAGAGGTTAAGTTACTTATCCAAAAGCCCTCTTGCTCCAAATCTAGTGTTCTTTTTCTGTATCATGATGTCTCTCAAGAACTAAATTATTCTAGAGGTTTCTGTTTGCATAATATTATGCTCTTTTCACCAGACCTCAAAACATTGCAGACTTCTGGAAAAATCCATAACCGCTCAAAAGAATTCGGCCTAACCAAACACACAAGAAAAAGTGAATAAAGCATGTCTATTATCTAAACTATGAAATGAAGTTAGATAGACTACCTATAGAGCTCCTCTACTGCTTTTTATATCTTAAATAAGCACAGAAAATGGACAATGACAGGCACAGAATGAACCAGAGAAGATCCCATATACTCCTATTATGCTTGGAATGTCAAGAAGAAGGGAGGAAGGCCCAAAGTATTTTGGGTGGACCCATTGTGGCAAGTTTATTACAGAGCATAGACAAATACCACACTGAATAGCAGGATTATGGTCCTCATCACTAGAAGGAATGTCTACATTGATGAAATCACAGATCCATGTGATGACTATTATCTTCTAAAATAAGCAAAATCCATATATACATATTTTTATTGCATGATTTCAAATGGGAAATATATTTTAAAAAAGAAATACATATTCTGGAAGAAATAAAATCAAGACAGGATTATAAATGACACTTGGGGAGGGTATGAGAAAATGTCTTCTTCCTTTAGTTCTTAAACTTAGAAAGAGAATAATTTAGTAGAAACATCAGTTTGCTCTCTTTTTGCATATTATATATATGAGGTAAGTTGTAGAAGATTTTATAATAATGTTGTAATTAAAGATTAAGTATTTATTTTATTGATGAATTATAAAAATAATTCACATTTATATAGCTCTATAAAGTCCAAGAGTGCTTTCTTTACAATAACCATGTGAAGTAAGAATTGAAAATGTTATATTCCCTATTTTCTACATGAAGAAACTGAGGCATTTTGGGGACATGGACAATGTAGGAATTTGTTTTGCTTGACTCTACATATTTGTTACAAAGGTTTTCTTTTTATTTTTTCCCAGTTGTGCAGGGGAGGTTGGGGGGAGGAGAAAAGGAGGTGGGAGAGAGAAAACTAAGGCTTAATAATTGAATAAATGTAAAACAAAAGTTACATAAAAATATGAAACAGGCCCAGAGAAGTTAATTTGCTTAACAATTCTATAGCTAGTAAGTGGCAGAGTTGTATAACTGACTTTCAGATTTGAAATTTAGTATACTTTTCATTATATAACAATGGCATTCATGAGTTATTTTTTGTTCAGAAATGACTGTTGGGTTACCCTATTAAGGTCCACACTTTGTCTTACTAAATTTTGTAAACTTAATTCCATTGGTCTAAAACAAACAAACAAGTAACTCATATTCTATTTGCCCTTTCTTGACGTCATTTTAAGATGACACTTTCATCTTCCATGAAACTGCATTATATTTTTGTGTGTATGTATATCATTATATACATGATCTTTCAAACATCCTTGTGCACATATCAGTTTTAATAATTTAGGTTGTTAGGATGAAACAAACAATGGCATTTAAAAGCCAGACTTAGAATTTCAGACACGGTGAATGCTTCTACACAATGTATTATTGTTTTAGTCCCTGCCACCAAAAAATGGCCACCGTAAAGGAGAAAGTGAATTATCCTAGAGCTATGAAAAAAAACCTTACCTTTTTTAAAATGCCACTTGTTGACTAGATACCCTAATACCTACAACATAAGTTATTACAATATAGCAGTTAAAAACATTGTCAGGAATTTAATGAAAACACTTTATGAGTTTAAGTGGGCACATACATTTCATGGAAATGCTTTGACCAGACTTTTGAAAGTGAGTCACAAAGTTGACTATGTTATTTAAAATATGCTTTCTCTTAGCTACCTAAACCCAGTTACCCTTGAAGAAAGTATTATTTAGTAGCACAGGGGACCTAGATTTTTTCATAACCCCTCCATAATTGAAGTGTGAAAATGTTAAAACATAATAGTGTTCTGGCATTTTCATTTTTATTCACAAACATGTATACAAATAAAAATATATAACCACCTATTTCCTTTGAGTAAACAGAATTCTATATTGTTTACAGCAATACCAATCCTAAAGTTTACTTTGTCATATCAAGATATGAGGTCTCTAGTTTTCTTCTTCCTTATATTACTCTGCTATTTTTGCCATGCCTCCATGCCTACTATATAAAGCATACTTTAGAAGTATAAAGTTTTGTGATGCCAAATTTTGAATCTAATACTCTGTAGTAGAGAGAGAAAGAAATTCCACTTAGAGGAGTCATTTTTATGAAAAACATTTTTTTCCCCTATGAAAGTTCTGTAAGATTGTCTATAAGGTAATCTGGGAAACCAACTGATGAGAAGAATTCAACTGTCAGATCATAGTACTGGATGTTTTTACAACTAATTCAAATTACAAAATATAAGAAGTCAAAACTTACCCCCTGTGTATGTAGTGGTAGTAAGGATAACAAAAAAGATCTTCTCAGTCTACATGGTAGTTTTAAGATTCACCATCACATCTAGGGTATTTTGGATTATACTCAATGTTTTTTAAGCTGGATTTGGATAAGAAAATAAGTTATGGGCTACTCAGTTAAAACTTGTTTGACAAGTCTTATAGAAAACAGCTTTACTGCAGTTGTAGAGAAAGAATTGTAAAAAGCCTTGAAAGCTTTTTAAGAAATAAAGCTCATTGTGTTGGTGAAAACTAAAAGAAAACCCAACAAAAACCAAAAACAAAGAAGAAGGGAATAATTTTTCATTCAGAACTATAACCAGATGAACAAGACTATAAGATTTTAAAAATAATTTTTAAAAGTAAAATTTGAATATCTATTGCCCATAATTCACAGAGACACTCCTCAACCAGATGCAGAGTATGAATTCAAAGAGATTCATCTTGGCCATCTAGAAAAAAAACTGGTTTTCCCCCCTTATTCAGTTCTTCCACACATTTTAACTTCTTAGAGCGATTTTCATGAGGACTTAATTTGACACTGAATTCTACAAACAAATGTGTTATATTTGCCTTTAATTTGGATCTTTGGATGCCATTAAATCTTGCCTTTATCATGCTCAGTGAAATATAAGATCTGTTCTGTATGTTTTTATTCCAACTTTAAAAAAGACATAACATTCTGGACAAAGTTCGGAAATGAAACATGACTGACTCCCAGATGAAGTTGTTAACCTGAAATTGTCATTTCCTTCTTGACACACTTGAGGATGGTAGCTTATGTTTCCATTTTTTTTACCCCATATCACTTTATACAACTATTCCCACATTTCTCTGATCTCCCCCCCCCCCATTTTCAGTTTTTTTGGGGGGCTGGTACAATGATATTCCATAACATTCATGTATCATAATTATTCAGTAATTCCCCAATCATTTTGGAACCTTAATTTTCCATAATAGTTGTACTCCATTTAAATCCCCAAACTCATTTTTACTTGTAAGAGTAACGAGCCACCACCCATTTTCTGACTCATAGTCAATATAGCTCTGGAGCTGAGTGCTTTCCTGGAATAACTTCCATGTGCCCTGAGAATCAGTCAGTTATCTAATCAGTCAACTAACATTTTAAAGTGCCTGCTATATATCAAGAATTGTGCTAAATGTTGATAACAAAATCATATTCCTAGAAGGAAAAAAATCTCTGAAGATAAAGAAACTTCTTAAAATAGGCAAATTTTTTTTTTAGCAAAATTTCTTTTTTGATTAAGCTTATGTGGAAGCTGATAAAGCTAGGAAACTGAGTATTCTGTCTGCTTCATCTCCATCCCAAAGTAGGATTCTGGTATAGAAAAAACTGATGTTTGAAAAAGAACTGGGGTGGCCAGGTGGCTCAGTGAGTAAGAGCACCGGCTCCAGTGTCGGGATGACCTGGATCAAATCCGGGCTCAGATACTCAGCACCACACCCAGAAATAACTGGCCGTGTAACCTTGAGCAAGTTACTTAACCCCAATTTCTTAAAAAAAAAAAGAAAGAAAAAGCTGCATACGTATAAGATATAATGGTAAATATGCACTAACCATTGTCCTTTCTTGCAGCTTAACACATTGTACGTAGTTATCCTGCTGTCCTTAAGAAAAAGTATATTTTAACTTTCATTGACAAGGACAAATATTCTAATAAATAAGAATTTTAAAATAAATTTCAAAAATGCGTAAACAAAATGAGACTAAAGATTGTAAATAATGGCAATGTATTTTAAGCTTTTGTTACTTGCTGACTATTAAAACTAGAATAAAAGATGCATAGTTGTCTTTAACAAGAGTGGCCAAAGTGTCCTGTTTGTTTGTGCAATCTTTTGAACATGTCTTCTCTACATTTAATGTGGCATTATTTTTGTTACTGTTGTCCTTGTGGAAGCAGCATAGTAGTATGCTTATATACATACATATACATATACACATACACATATCTCTCTCTCTTTCTGTCTGTCTCAAGTCAGGAAGACCTGAGTTCAAATACCCGTGTCTAGCACTTACTAGAGGTGTAGTCTTGGGCAAAATGATTAATATTTATGTGCCTTAGACAATTCCCTGGAGTGTATCTACCAAGTCGTAAATGGTTTGTAATCTGCTATATGTTGGTAGAAAGAGCTCCCACATTGGAAGTGCCCTATGCAACTATGCACAGAACATTGTTTTCTTTAACTGTTCTTTTGGTTCAACTTTGTTTACTCTGTATCACTTCATACAACTCTTTCCATATATTAAAATAAAACCAAACATTTTTTCTTTTGGTTCCATAATATTTCATACTATTCATATATCCTAACTTATTTAGTCATTCCCCAATAATTGGATACCTAATTTGTTTCCAGGATTTTGCTATTGCCACTTATATTTCTAGGAAAATTTTACACTTGTCACCTGAGGGCCATGAGGGCCCCTTCCCACATACGCCACAGGTTAAGCCTCACAGGATTCTAAGTTCTAGCCCTGGGATTCTGATTCAATGATGGATAATGTTCTGGGCAGACATAGAATCTAGTTTCAATGACTCTATGATCATAAACAACCTGAAATTCAGTAAGAGATGAGAGCTTAGCTTAAGGTCATTGCCATTGGCCATTCCTAGCCCACCCAGCAGGAGACAGAATTGGGATTTGTCATTTGTTGTGGTTGAGTGAACTCCTTGGCAATGGTTGAAGACTTCTTAGTTTGAGAGAACCGGAACCTGTCTTGACCAGAAAGTTCCTTTAAAGGCTGAGGCTGTGGTTGTCATTTGAATTATGGACCTAATGGGTCTGGAGTATTAAGTGATAACTGGATTGTAAATCGGGTCTAAACATAGAATTGACAACATCTGAAGGAGCTAGGGAGAAGAAGTAAAGTCCAGGGTCTGGCAGCAGGAGTGGATAACAAAGGTTCAAACTTGGTAAAGAGTTCCCTCAATTTGTTGCACACCTGTTTTTCATTGCCATGTTTTATATGCTGCTGGCCCTGCCCTTTAGTTTTTTTCAGAAGTCTGATTGCTTAGCTACTCTTGGCAATATTGTAATTATCAATTGTCACCTTATTATCTTCTTTCTTTTGGAATAGGAGAATAATAACACGCTCCTCCCTTGCTCAGCTTCAGACAGAAGGATAAGTGTCAGGGAAGTGGGTCCCAATGAGTCATGTGACTGGATTGAGGAGGTAGCTTTCTATTGTTAGCAGAATAAGACCACATTGATTCAAAACCGCCTTCACCTTCAAAAGAAATCACCTCCACTGACTCTTAGAGCTTGCACTGAGCTTGGCAGTCAGAAGGTATGATACTGCATCCAATCTTCAGTGGGTCTGGAAGAGAATGTCATAGACTCCCTAAAAAGGAGGAAGTAGCATGAAATGGTCAAGGCTTTAAAATGCACAGCTCTTCTGAGGGGTCTCTCCTTCTTTCTTTTTAGGTCTTTCATAGAAGGCAACTTCTTCCAGTCCTAATGGCTGGCAGTAGTGTACCCTTGATGGGGATGAGACAACCCTGACTCAGTTTCTTTCATAGTGTCTTTCCACTTAGTTTGGAGCTGGGAGACCTGTGATACTTCTTGTAATGGTAAGTCTAACTGGGCCTGAGAGGCAATCTAATTCTATCCTATTTCTAGAAATGCTAATACACTTAATATCTTCAAGACTACTGTTAAGAACTGTATTCTTGATTTATAGAAGTTGCTTTTTCATATATTTGTATGTTTATACTGAGCTAGAAATTTTCCTGAAATTCCATGTGTTCATATATTTACCAGAATTCATCAAATATCTCTTCCCAATCATTGCCACATCTCTCCAACAAAGTCATTTTTTAAAAAATATATTTAAAGCTCGAAGGGATCTTGGAAACCATTGAGTTCAGTTTTTTGACTTTATAAATGAGAAAAATGAGACCTAGAGAAGTGATATGACTTCTTTAATCAACCAGTAGTAAGTAGCAGAACGAGGGTTTATACCTAGGTCCTATTAATTTAAATCTGGTGCTCTTTTTTTCTAAATTAATTTTTATTTTTTCAATTAGCAATGATTTATTTTTATTTTTTATCTTATTTCCTTACCACTGGAAATAAAAAAAATACTCTTGTAACTAATAAACATAAGTAAGCAAATTAGTTTTATTCTGGCACTCTTTCTACTCCATCACTTTTCTTCTAGAAAAAAGAAATGTTGATAACCAAATACCAGTATGTCTTTGAAAAGAATAAGTGAAATCAGTTTTATCAAAGTAGTCAACAAAATCTCTTGTGTTGTTCTTATGGAAAAGATGGAGAGATGTGGACGTGATGGTAGTATGACTTGACAAATTTGGGAAATGGATGAATGCCTGGAACCAAAGAGAGGCTATTAAAGGTTTGATAGAGATTTGGAAGTAGATCAGCAGTGGAGTGCCTCAGGAATTCGCATTTTCCCTATTGTTTAATAATTTTTATCAATGACTTGGTTAAATAATTAGATAGCAGACTTAAAAAATTTTGCAAGTGATAAACCCTGGTGGGATAGAAACAGATTCAAAGATGATGACAGGCAAGAACATTGGGCTGAAGGAAGTTTATTACAGATAAATGTTAATGGAGGTCTGTAACATTTTGGGTTGACACCTCCCTCCTTTTGGTAAATACATAGGAAGACATAGGCTAGAGTCATGTAGATGGCTTAGATGGGTTGTAATCTGTGCCAATGGAGAGAATATCCAAACTGAATATTTGAGTTGTGTTGAAATCAATTCTTAGCACATATACATATATGTATATGTATAAGTAAATATCTTCATATGTATTAATTTTGGATGTCTAAATGATTCCAAGAAGCATGAATTTTTTTTGAAAATTGTGATTTTCACTTTGCACATGCCTATTTTAATATACACCTTAGTCTATAACAAAGAGAAATTATCCGTTTCCTCCATGTTTCTACTAGGGCTCTACTAAAGTAAAGCATTTGAATTATATTTAAATTTAATTTTGTATTTAAATTTGAATTATGTTTAAAGTCTGCCTAAACAACCTGAAATGACTACTAAACCTTTTATTCTCTTTCTATACTTTGTTCCTTAGAAATCTCATCCTTTCCCACAGATCAACTATTACCTCTATGTGAATGACTCCCAGCTCTACATTTCTAGTTCTGTGTCTCTGCTGGGCTCAACTCCTATATTTCCAACTGAGTTATTTGAATACTTCCACTCAATGTCTTAAAGGAAGGTACCACAAAGTTAGCATATCTAAAGCCAAATTCAATTACACACATTCAGTGAACATTTCTTAAGCTCATACTATGTGCAAGTGGAGATATAAGCATTTTAATGATACAGTGCTTTGGGGCATAAAGAGTTAAGAGATTAGCTGATGCATCACAGAGTGATATAAGCATAATAATAGGTATTCAAGTATACAATATGTAATATAAACATAATACCATGTTATAATAATTAGCTTGTTCTGAACATAGGGGAAATATAATGACCCTTCAGATGTACATGGTTCCCTTCTCTGCTGGTTTAGGGAATTTACATTAATGAAAAAGTTACCAGTTAGAGCCCCCAGTTAGAAAAATTCCTAACATTTAGGCAGATATTTGATTCTTTCCTTTAATTTACATTTATATTTATTCCTAGCAAATCTTTGACCTCTTTGCGATTAAGACAAAATTCAGATTACTGGAAATCTTTTGGTAAGGATGAAGCAGAGTACACTATTTTATCTATTAAATGACAGGGATTATGACAGGAATTGGGGATCTTTTCTTGGAGATCAATTCAGGCCTTAAGGAAGTAGACATTCCTGATGGTACTAGTATGAATCTTCTGTTCCCAGATGCCTACAGATAAATACATTTGCTCTCTTGAATCTCTCCATTATTGACCTCAACTCAATTTACTTTATCTCTCTCCTTTCCCCTTTTGCCCCTGTGTTGCTTTCTTTTTGGCTGTTTTTGATCTCTCCACTTCTTCCTTGCTCCTCCCAGATCCTTGAAATCTCTCCATTTTTTTCACTTTTTTTTCATATTTTTTCATTCTTACTTTTTTATAGGGTCCTCATTCACCTAATTAGAGCAGAGCTCCTATTGCATCTAATTGATTCACAGTGCCTTTGAAGCCTCATTCACACCTTGATTGATTGATTCAATCAGGATATTTTCTTACCTAACAAAGGTAATTACTGGGGGGTAATCAATGAACTCCACCCCAACCACCACCCTTAACAGGTAGGGAGTGCCTGGAGAAAAGGAGAGATCTAGGTGAAATTTACTAAAAAATTTGAGGGAGAAAAGAATCTAGAGGGGGGGAGGATGATTGAGGGGAGAGAAGATGAGAAGGCAATAGAAGGAAGTGACACCTGAGCTTAATCTTGAAGGAAGACAAGGATTCTGAAAGACAAGCAGAAAAAGTGCAAATACAGAGGCAGGAGTTGCCATACTACGTCTGAGAGATGCAACTAGTTCAATTTGGCTAGATTGTAGAATACTTAAAAGGCAATAATGTGAAATGACACAGAAGTAGGTTTAAAATGTTTTTTGTTTATGTTTTATTTTAGAGGAAACAGTGGGCCACTGAATTTATTGAGTAGGGGAGTGAAATTTTCCTCCTCCAAACTCCTTGTCCTGAAAGAAGGAGAGCTAAAATAGCAGAGTAAAGGCAGAGACTCACTTGAGCTCCCCCTCAAGCACCTTGAAATACCTTTAAAAATGACTCAAAACACATTCTAGAGCAGCAGAACCCACAAAAAGACAGAGTGGAATAAATTTCCAACCCAAGACAATATAAAAGATGGATAGGAAAGGTCTATTGCACCACGGTGAGAGGGGAGCACAGGTTAGCACAGGCCACGCCAGTGCCAGTACAGACTGGGCCCCAACAAACCTGGAGCTGGCCTTGAGGTGACTGAATCACTGACCATAGGGGTGCTTTCCAGACTTCTCAGCCCACAGACACCAAAGAAAATTTAGAAGGCTATCAGGAAAGGTTTGTGGGACCTGGGTGAGAGAGAAGTCCAGTCTAACCCAGGCCCTGCTAGTACAGACCCAGACCAGCAAACCAGGAGCAGACCTTGGGAATGACTGAATCAGTAATGACAGTGACAGTGACTGCTTCCAGAACTCTCAGCCCATAGATGGTAAGTGGATTAAACAACTGGTCAAAAGGCAATTATAGGGTCGCTTTGCTAGTACGGAGGCAGTGCCCATGCTCGGATCTGGGTCACAGTCCTGGGTGGCAATCCTGGGGCAAGGTGGAGCACTAGCATAGCAGAGCTTGTGGAAGCAATGGAGTGGGTCCCTCTTCACAGTTCTAGGGCAGGGAAAAATGCTTGTGGTCACTCACAGACCAGAATACAGGACAGGAGAAGCATAGACAACTTTCCTTAGATCATACCACCTTGGAAGAACTGAAAACTTACAGGTCCCTAGAAGTATCTCTGAAAATGGCTGCACAAAACCCCTGAAGCTTGGGGCAGTATGCCCTCCACACTGGAAGTAGAGCCATACCTTAACAAAGAGTTAAAAAGTCAAGTAATAGACTGGGAAAATGAGCAACTAATGGAAAAATTTCAGACTATAGAATCTTACTTTGGTGACAAGGAAGATCAAAATATACACTCAGAAAAAGACAATAAAGTTAAAGCTCCTACATCCAAAGCCTCCAAGAAAAATATGAATTGGTCTCAGGCCATGGAAGAGCTCAAAAATGATTTTGAAAATAAAGTAAGAGAAGTAGAGGAAAAGTTGGGAAGATAAATGAGAGTGATGCAAGAAAATCATGAAAAACAAGTTGATAGGTTGGTAAAGGAGACAAAAAAATACTGAAGAAAATAACACCTTAAAAAACAAACTAGGCCAAGTAAATGGTAAAAGATGTCCACAAAAGGTGGCCAGGTAGCACAGCAAGTAAGAGCACCGGCTCCAGTGTCAGGATGAGCTGGAGATCGAATCCCAGGCTCAGACACTTAGCACCCACCCAGAAACACCTGGCCATGTAACCTTGAGCAAGTTTATTAACCCCAATTGCTTAAAAAAAAAAGATGTCCACAAAGACAATGAGAAGAATTCCTTTAAAAGCAGAATTGGCCAAATGGAAAAGGAAGTCCAAAAACTCACTGAAGAAAATAATTCTTTAAACATTCGAATGGAGCAAATGGAAGCTAATGACTCTATGAGAAATCAAGAAATCATAAAACAACCTCCTTGTCCTAACTTCATTATTTCTCTTAATGGCAACCATACTAATAGTCTCCCAGATTAAAACTTCAGTTATCTTTGATTCCTCCGATTCCCTTGACTCCATATTTAGTCTGTCATCCAATTCTGCTGATCCTTATTTTTGATGTCCCTCATATCAGGTCCTTCTTTTCTACTCCCAACAGTCCCCATTTTCTTTATGCTCATGCTTGTATATTACAATAATAAGTTCCCAACTGGTCTCCCTGTCTTCAGAGTCCCTCCTTTCAATCCTACTTCACATAGCACCAGATAATAAAGCCTAGACTCTTCTTTCAAGGTCATACACAATCAAGTCCAAAAATGTCCTTCCAGTTATATTTTCCTCTACTATACCATGCCATCCTGGAGCCAGGAAGATCTGTGTTCAAATTTACCCTAAAATACTTACTAGCTATGTTAATCATGGCAAGTCTCTTAATCCCTGTTTGCCTCAGTTTTCTCAAATGTAAAATGGAGGTAATAATATCACTGAGTACCTCCTAGGGTTGTTGTGAGGATAAAATAATATTTGTAAAATTTACTTAACCAGTGCCTGGCACATAGTGGTTGCTGTATCAATGCTTATTCCTTCTCCTCCTTCTTCCTCTCCTTCTTCTGTTATTCCCTAAACCTGCATTGCCTTCTCTGGCCTCCATGCTTTCTTATTGCCTCACCTATGCTCATTTATTTCTTCTACCAGGAATGATGCCCTTTACCTCCATCTTCAACTATCAAAATTTTATTTACCCTTTGAGGTCTTACTCAAATATCAAGTTCTCCTATGAATCCTTACATAATTGCCCTATCTGGAAGGACTCTTTTCCCTTGTATGCTCCTACAGCACTGTGGTGGTGTTACTTTTATGGCTTTTACTATATAGTATGTGCAAAGTGCTTTGCAAACGATAAAGCACAATATAAATTCTATCATTTATTATGATTATACTATTCACTGGGTTGTTGTGAGGTCCAAATTAGGTAGTTTGCAAAGTGCTTTGTAAACGTTAATGTGTTATAGAAGTGTTGGCTGGTTTTTATTTCACTGAAAAATATCCTGCTTTGAAATAGAACAGTTATTGTGAATTAATGAATTTGTTCATTATTAATTTTTAGTAGCTTAAGCACAGCTTCAAAATCTTCCAAGTTAACAGACTAAAAGCAGATTATGTGGGAGTAACCTAGCAAGTTAGCTTCTATGGGAGTATCCTAGCAAATTCTCTTCCAATAAAAGCATGATATTCTTGTAAAATTGACTTTTTCTGGAACAAGATAAGACAAATGAAATGGAGGAAGTTTTAAGTAATCTACAGCAAAGATTCATAATGCCTGGGGGAGTGGAGAAACATACCATACTTTCAACATATTGATGTTATCAGAGAAATATTATTTTCTTTTGAATAAAAGTATTAAGTTGAGTCATTTAATAAATGTACAGTTGATTCAATTTTAAGTGATGGTCATTCTGACAAACAACTCTTCTGAACATTACTATGTATACATAATTTCTTTCACATTTTGAAGATAAATGCCAACAGATATATTTTAAATTAGTGTGTGATTTTCTTTTGCTTTACTTAATATTAATATGGAAGTAGTTTTCTTTTTTTTTTCTAAATGGGACATATAAAATTTGAAACCTATTAACTTAATTTAAAAAAATCCCAATAAAAATCCTGCCAAAAAACACTAGAAAGAGCTAAATTCCATCCATTCAAAAGCTATTTTACATAAATTTTTAGAATGGCTTTAAAGGATGAACTGAAATATTTCACTACATTGGAGTAGAATTTAAACAACGAATATGAATAGATTTTGCAGCTTCCACTAAAAAGAAAACTCTCTTGTGAGAGATAGACTTTTTGAAAATGACCCACTTTGACTTTCTATGTCACTGTTTAACTTAAGTAATATTAAAAACTTATTATTATGGGTTGCTAGGCTTAGACATATCAGACAGTTTTTTTAAGGAGATTGACTGTCTTTGACTATCAAAGCAAAAGCTGATCATTTGCAATTTTAAGAAAATTGACCAATCAGTAATTTTATTTTTTTATATTTTTTGTTCTTCTGACCTTTCTGCATTTCTTCCATCCATATTAGTCCATTAAATTCTGCAAAGAGTGGTCTAAAGAGAAGAACAAGGAGATATTAGACATAGTTCCAGTTGTAGGTAGCTCAGTGGTTAGAGTGAAAGGCTTGGAGTCAGGAAGACTCATCTTTCCGAAGTGAATTTTTGCCTCAGAGGCTGCCTCGGCCCCAGTCACAGGAAATTTTGCCCCCTGATAGTCAGGGGAGTTGGGTGTTTGAGCCCAGGAAGATTGAGGGAACCTCAGCTGATAAGGAATGCCAGACCCGGCTGTGCTGTGAAGCGTGGTGGGGGTAAGAAGTAACCAGCTCAACGCTTAGTGAGTGCAGAAACAGTAGGGCAGAAAGCCCCAACTGCAGGCACTTATAGGAGGCTAGAGGTTTGGCTTTGGTTCCAGGCTAGAAGGGAGAACTGAGATCTGGGGCAAGAGGCACTATTTCCCATACCCCAGGGCTAGAGGTGATTACAAAAATTAAGCTGTTACCACAAAAAACGCACAGGCAAAGAAGAAAGAATCCAATCATAGGAAGCTTTTATGGGAATAAAAATGACCAGAGCATTTTCAGATGAGGATATTGAAGTAAAGTCACCTGCCCAAAAAGAATTCATAGAAGATCTTAAAAAAGACTTTTAAAATCAAATGACAGAGATGGAAGAAAAACTGGAAAAAAAATAATCCAAGAAAAACAAGAAGGTTATGAAAGGAAAGTTGACCAATTACAAAAAGAGATCTAGAATCATAAGGAAGAAATGACACTTTGAAAATTATAAATGGGAAAAGTGAAGTGAGTTGAAATCATAAGAGATCAGGAAACAATCAAAATATGAATAACAAAAAATAGAATAAAAAGTGAAACATAAGAAAAACAATAGATTTGGAGACTAGATCAAGAAAAAATATAAAAATAATTGGACTAACTGAAAGTTATGATCAAAAGAAGAATCTGGATACAATAATACAAGAAATAATTAAAGAAAATTGTCCTGAAGCATTAGAACAAGGGGGAAAAGTAGAAATAGAAAAAAATCTATTGATCACCATTTAAAAGAGATCCTATGAGGAAAACTCATAGGAATATCATAGTCAAATTCGGAAACCCCCAGCTCAAAGATAAAATATTAAAAGCATCAAGATTAAAACAATTTAAATATAGTGGTACCACAGTTAGACTCACAGAAGACCTAGCAGCAGAGACATTAAAGAACCACAGGTCTTGGAACACAATATATTGAAGAGCAAAAGAACTGGGATGAAAGTATCATATACTGCAAAGGTAAGTATTATCCTGAAAGAAAAAGAAAGGGCATTTGATAACCTCTCAGACTTTCAAGACCTTGTTAAAAAATATTCCTGAACTTAATAAAAGATTTGACATACAAGAACCAAGAGAAATATAAGGTACATACCAAAGACTGATTATAAGAGATTCATAAGGACAGATATTATAAATATATATATATACACACATACATATGTATGTATATATGTATATATTTAAAAATGTATGATGTATGTCTAAGATTCTTATTAATAATTGGGTGGCTTATAAGAAAAAATAAGGAAGCTCATAAGAAAGCTCATAAGAAAGGGGTAAACCTCAGTATGATATGAATTTAAAAAGTAAAACCATTTAGGAACAACTAAGAAGAGTAATTATTTTATACAAATGAGGTACAAGAGGAAGAATCAATACAGAGGAATTAGATGGGGGAGGAGGGCTGGTAGTTCTGGTAACCAACCTTCATTGGGAATGGTTTTAAGAGGGAGCAATACATGTATAAAAGTCTTTTAAATTCAGGTGAAATAAAACAGTAGGGGCAAAGGGAGGGAGGAGAGGAGAAGGAAGGGATCTTTAGAGGGGAGAATGAAAGATCAGGTAAAAGGAGAGTATAGAACGGTGTTTGGATTTATGGGAGTGGGAGAATAGGGGAGGGATCAATCCTTGGAAGGGGTAGGCAATTAATGGGAGGGCAAGGTAGTGTGTAGAAGTAAAGTAGAGGAGGCAGGAGGGATAGGAAATGAGATATGCACAAATAAAAACAAAGATCAGGAGCGGAATATGTTTGGGAAAATATATGTCTATATATGTATATTTGTATGTATATATTTATAGCTATAGAGAAACATCTAAACTTTATGGTAGCCTTCTGGAGGGGGGAAGGGGAAAAAAAGAACAAAATAAAAAAGTGCACAGCAGAGAACAAAAGATAACTTGAGAGGAAGCAAAGAAAAGATGGACAATTCTCAACACAACGAATATTACTTATTATACAGGCTTTCTTGAAATGAAAATTTATTGTTATATATTTTGGATCCTGTCATGTTCTGCTATGCATGACATACTTTGTATTTCTTTCTAACTTTATATTTAAGTTCCAATATTTAAGTTTCTGATATGTTTTTTGTTTCTTTTCTCTATTCTGTATTTGTGTTTGACTTTTGAGTCTAAAATAAAATTTTAAAAAATTTTTGCCTTAGACACTTATTAGTTAAGTGACCCTGGATCAGTGACTTACTCCTTTTTGCCTCAATTACCTCAACTTTAAATGAGCTGGAGAAGGAAATGGGAAACTGCTCCAGTATCTTTGCCAAGAAAAATCCAAATGGGGTCATGAGGAGTCAGATATGACTGAAACAACTGAACAATAGCAAAACCAGTTGCAGGAATGTCTCTTATTAGCTCTCTGCTATAAGGTCAGTCACTTCATCTCTATCGCCTTCATTTTACTCATTTATAAAATGGGAACAACAATAGTAAAACTACTTAACTCATAGGATTGTTTTGATGCTGAGAAAAGACAATCTGATTTTGAAAAATTGAAGTGATATATCCAAGGGGAGTAGAGGGGAAGACATGGGGTGTCCCAAAAGTATTTGTGCAGTTTTTAGCTCCAAGGTGTAAAATTGCTTGATGATGCCCTGTATTATTAAAAGAACACTTGTCCAGAATTCTGCAAGGAACAGTCTTTCCCAATGTTGTAGTCAGATACAGTTCTTATTTGGTTGCTTTCATACTAATCCAATACCAAGGTCAAACTCAATGTTTACTGCTAGTTAAATATATTGCTAAAATAAAATGTATTTTTATTTTCTCAAACTAATATATACTAGATGATCTATGCTATCCAGGTTTTTTTTCTCTATGATGTTAAAGGAGTCCTACTAACAATTACAAATATCAATTTTACTGACATTGCATGCCATAGAAAATAGCAGATACCAGCATTTTTTTTTCAGAGTTATGGTCTCAATCTATATTGATCTATCTTTATTCTCTTCAAGCACTTTTATTTAGGCTCTGGGGGGTAGTAAACTCTCTTTCTTTTGATTGAAACAGTTAGAGCCCTCTACTTTTTCATGAAGTGCTCAGTAAAAGTTTCCTGGAATTAAACTTTGCAGTTTCTCCCTTTTTTATGATATGCATATACTTCTCTGAGTGCCCAAGATATAAATTGCAGCTTCAGTTAAGAATCCTGGTATTCTGTCTGTACAATATCAAATTATGGAGCCATTTAGATAATTGGTTTTGTGAAAAACATTTTCTTGGAAGGTGGCATTATGAATGCTTAAGAGCAAGGTCTGTCTAGGGGTTCCTATTTGTATACACAGTACTTGTCACAGTGCTTGGCACATTGTTAAATGCTTGATAAATACTTTTTTTTTTACCATTCATTCATATATGCATGAATTCATTCATTGTTTGTATAAACATAGACTCACATATGCTAACATTTCATTTTGGCTTTTTTTCTCTAGATCTTATGATGGAACACCTAGCAGGAAACCTTAATCATTCAATTCACTAGAATTAGAGTAAGAAAACAAATGTAGCCTTTGTTTTGCGAAAATTGAATTGCTTAATGTGTTGGGGAAGTTCCACTTGATGTAATACTTCCTCTGAGATAATAGTAAGTTTAAAGAGTAATGACATGGCATTGTGAAATCGGGAGAAGAGCACTGGATTTGAGGTCAGGAGGCCTTGATTCAAAAACTGGTTCTGACACTTAACCAGCCACTTGATTTAACCTCTCTGACCTTCATATCCTCACCTATAAAATGGGGACCATAATACTGGCATTACCTGTCTCACAAGACTGCTGTGGGAAAAATTCTTTATAAACCTTAGATTCTCTATAAAGATGAGCATACATTTTAAATCTTGCTGTGATTTGGGAACAGCATAAATGAATTAATTGTGGAAATGAAGCTAGTAACCAGCAATAACCTTTGAGGACCACTGATTTCTGAGGATCCTTCATGTGTCCATGGTACACTTCAAATATATTGTCAATTTTTATTGTAAATACAAATGTCTGATATTCCCTTTTGCTTCTCATTATAGAAGAGAAACTCAAATATCTGCCTATTTTTGAATACTTGGACATTAAATTTAGAAAAATTTTAAAAAGTAGATGAGCTAGAATCTGGTCCCAAGAAAATTGAACCAAGAGCAATGGTGCAACACAAAACTAATCCCTCCAGGTAGGCTTTGGTGGTACATATACCCAGATTGAAATAATTCTAAAAAGTCAGCCTGTCTCTTATGCAAGGATGACAACCTCTTCAAAAATGTTCCATAGTTTTTTTCTTCCATGAAATTTTGAGAAATGCTCAGTGCTTTTGGTTTTGGCTTAGAAAGGGAACTCCCTCTGCTGTTCTATCCTTAACACAATGATTGGCACACAATGTACATTTTATTCTTTTATGAATATACATGTGATCATAGGATCATAGATTTAAAACATAAAGGGACCTTCAAGTACAATTCAAGTCCAACCCTTTTATTTTACACATGGGGCGACTCAGGTTCAAAGAGGTTGTGTCTCACCCAGATTAACATAGCTAGTAATTAGCTGAGGAAGGATTTGAACCCAGGGCTTTCTGACCATAGTACTCTATAATTGTTGTTGTCCTTTATACTCAAACAGGGTAAAAAATGATATCACAGTGTCAGGGTCAATATACCATGTGTCTTGCTGTGGTTGATCAAACCAAGATGAGCTTGGAAGACTTTATTATAGGTCGGGCATAAATAGCCTGCATGAACACTTGGGATGGAGATGGCCCTAAGTTTTTGCATCTCACATTGCTTTTGAGCTATTGAAATTCTGCTTTGCTTATAGAGCACAGTTCCATCTTTGATGTGGGCACACTATGCTATGTGGTCCTGTGTCAACGGTTCCCATATCTCATAATCATACCAAAGTTCTTCAGAGAGATTTTAAGTTTCCTTGTATTGCTTCTTCTGACCTCCATGTGAGTGCTTGCTTTGTGTGAGTTGTTCATAAAATTGTCTTTTAGGCAAAGGTATGTTTGGCATTTGAACAATATATGTTATGCTGCTTCTCCTATAACTTTGAATTGTCAATAATAAAAATACTTTGTTGCACATTCTAATATTAATACAGTGTCTTTATATTATATGCACACATATACTTGTATCATTGTTGCTTTCTTAGATATTCTACTACTAGATGATAGACATCAATTCTATGTAATTACTTTTTTCCTGTGTCTGGGACAGCATCATATGAATTAGTTGCTTAATAAATAAAACCTTGATTACCTGCAACTTTAGGGGAATGGGCTATTTTGTTTAAATGAAATTTTTAACTACTGAAGATTATTTGGGGAAAAAAATCTTTACATTTCAGCCCCTTTAAAGTTATTTATGAGCTGTATTAATTCCATATCTCTGCCTTAGTAATAAGCATATTCCACTAATATGCTGTTCTGGTGCTTTACTTTCCATCCTTTTACTTTACTTACAATCTCTGGCAGGTTCTATCAAACTAGAAAGGTTTTAATTAGGATCTAGGGACTGTCATACAAAGACTGGCCTACCTACATAGGGGGAGGTTCATCACCAAGAAGCTACCAGTATCACCAAGCTAGCTATAGCAGCTCATAAAGCCACCTGCTAAGGTGTGGATGGGTTATTATCTGCATTGACACTCAAGATGACATCATGGATTTTTTGAATATTGAAATAAGTAACAAGCAGAGTATTATTTTTATTGGTATTTTAAGATATTGTAGAGCCATCATTGGGAACATGAATTCTTACTGTGTAGAACTATGAACACAGGTGACATCCTAGAGGCTTGAAAGGGTTAATAGACCTTCCTAAGCAAATATAGTACTATTAAGGTTTTACCTAGGCATTAGGAACACTAGCAAATCTTCAATTTCTAAAGTGAGGCATCTTTTATGCAATCATCCTTTTGGTTTTCCTTTATCAAAGGGTTATGTGTTTGTAAATTAAGTGCTAACACTGCCGCCCAAGATAGACTTCCATTTCCTGCTGCAAATGAAGAGTCAAATGTTTATATTTGTATGTGGAATCAACACAAACACACACACACACACACACACATACACTCACACAAGAATGCTGTGGCTTACTTTAAATTACTGGTTTAATGCTGGCCTAGCAAGTGCATAACCAGGGAGTGCCAAGCTGAAATGGGATGATTACAAGGCAGCAGAATGTGTTGAGTCCTCAGAGTCAAATGACACTTCTTTAATTTGAGAACCAATTAAAAAAGTTGGTTTGGACTGTATTCCAGAAATCTTAAATTCCGTACATGATTAAGCAGGACAAATACTCTTTAAAAAACTGATTTCATTGTATTGCCAAAGAGTAGAGCTGGAAATAGATATTCAGTGTTTATATGTTTCATTAAGAGTCCACTGTGAATATTTGCCATAAAAATACAACTACCTCTTTAAAAAACTGGGGCCATAATTTGGGTCCTTCTTCAGTCAGAAGGATTCAGATTGAATGTGGAAGAAGTGCTGTTTATCACAGTGCTTCTACAATGTTGTCTAGTTTCACAATCTAGACTAGCACTAAAGCCCAGTGGTAAGTTTGTTTGTGGTAAAAATTGTTTAAACTAGTATGTAAGTAAAGTTTTAATGGACTTCACCAAATTTATAGTCTGTGTCTATCTGTGATATTTCAGTTCAACAGACATGAAGTGCCTACTTTTGGCAAGGTTCTATGCTAGGCGCTAAGGATACAAGGAAGGCATGCGTGTATGTGCACACATACACACACATACACAAGACTTGTGAAAAGATCTTTGATTTCATGAGTGCAGAGAACTCTTTTCTCCAATGAAGATCTCAAGTGGTCTATGACTTAGTAGATTAACTCCTAACACATATAATTATAGAGATCAAATGACTTGTTCAGGGTCACAAAACTGATAAAATCGGAAGCAGGAGTTGAACCCAGGTTTTTTTTACTCCAAGTTCAGCATTCCATCCTCTATTACATGCTAGTGGTCAGGTAGGAATGGGAAGGAAGAGTATATGAGAGAAAGGAAAGTGTTTTTTCCCTCAAAATGATTATAGAAAAGTTTACATCTAACATGGCTATTGACTGGTTTCAGCTTTAACCATCTTAGTGGTTTTAATTTTCACTTTCCCCTATCTTTTTCACTAGTTCTCATATTTCTACTTTGGCCTCTGAGGTTCATTGGGTTCCCTTAATTAGTTCCTTCCTGGGAGGTTTGTTTTTTTCCCCCCAAATTATATCTCATATGGATTCTCATTATAAGTCAAATCCATTAACGTTCTGAAATACCTGAGCAGGCTTTGTAGCATAGCTCAGACAGTCTCCCTACCAAGGAATTAAATGTTTTATACAGAAAGGAGTTTAGACTTGTACTTGAATCCAGAAGGCAGATGTGGGACCAATAAATATAGAAAGATAAATTTTTAGTTTAATGTCAAGACAACTTTCTAATAATGGAATTGGTTTTCATGGAAAACAATGAGTTCTCTACCATTAGTAATTTTTAAGGACAGATGAGGTGATCATCAGAAATGTTGTAGAGAAGATTTGGGCTAACTCTGGGAGTTGATCTCTGTGGTTCTTTTCAACCTCAGGGTTCTGTGATTCTAAATATTAAAATCCTCAGAGAAAATGACATATTAGAGCAGTAAGGAGCCTTAGAAATCCTCTAAAATGATTTACAGATGAGAAAATAAAGCTTCTTAAAGTAGTAAAAATTATCATGAAGTTCGGTTACTGCCTGGTAACAATGCTTTCTGTTCTCACTCGAGGAGTTACCTACTTTGATTATGAATTTTAGAACCTGAACTCAATTATGTAAATGTCTTATAATGCACCCCTCCCCCAACACGCACGTGCACACACACACATACACACACACCTCTTTTTTCTTGTATCCTTGAAGATAGGAATTAAGACATAGATAGCATATATCTAGTGGCTAGATTCTAGCCTATATCTAGCATATTACTTTGCCCAGAATAGACACAATAAAAATTGAACCAAAATGTCATTATTTACTCCCATAAAGGCTTATGTAAGATTTATATAAGAATAAAATATCTGCACAGTGAGGTCAGGGACAGTTTCATTTTAATCTCCATTGCCCAGTATAATGCCTTGTGCAGCACAAGCACTTAATTAATGTCTGTTGTTGTAATAAACAAAATTGAATAGTTTTATGTTAGATCATAAGACATTAAAGCTTAAAACTGTCTTAAGACTTTTGATATGTTCTGTACTTTGATGCTTCAATGCATTCCTATATTTCAGCATTTATTCAATAAATATTTATTAAATATTTACTATAAAACTGTGACTCTAAGTACAAATGTACTATTAGAGTAGTACTATACTAGAGTGGCAAAAAATGATTTGATCAATCAACAAACATTTTTCAATGCTATGTGCCAGGCATTATGCTAGGTTCTGAAAATACAAAGACAAAAATAAAACTGGCCCAGTCTTTAAGGACCTTGTATTCTTTGAGGGGACACAATAGCTCCTTAAGGGCAAGGACTGTTCTTTGCCTCTTTTTGTATCTCCAGTGCTTATAAAAGTTCCTGGAATATAATAAGAACTTATAAATGTGTATTGATTGATTAATATAAGTATATACCAAATAAATAGGGTGTAAATTTGTAGATTGTCACTAATAGCTGAGGATAGGGAGGGATCAGGAGAGGGTTCATGCAGGAGGTGTCATATGAACTGAGCTTTGAAGGAAGCAAGGGGCTCCAGGTTGTGGAGATGAGAAGGGAGAAAATTGTAGGATTAAAGAACAATCTGTGTCAGCAGAGGGACATATACAGGAGATGAAATGTTATGTGTGATATATGTGAGAAAGGACAGCAAGAAGTTCAATTTGGTGGTACTACAGAGTGAATGAAAGGCAGGAATGTGTAATAGGCTTAAAAAAGAATAAGTTGAAGTAGGATTGAGTTTATATTTGATCCTAGAGACCTTAGGGAGGTGTTTTTGTTTACTGAGTAGGGAAGTGGCATAGGGATCTGTGCTTTTGGAATATATTACTTTGGCTGATATATGGAAGACAGATTAGAGAGGGGAAGATTTGAAATAAGGACACCAATAAAGAGGGAACTGCAATAGTTCAAGCAAGAGAAGATTAGGAGCTCAGGTGGTGGCCATGTAAGTGAAGAGAACTAAGTGGATGGAAAAGATATTGGATTACTTAACCCCGATTGCTTATAAAAAAAAAAAAAGAAAAGATATTGGAGATCAAATTGACAAGACTTTGACAGCTAAGATTGGCTATATACAGTCAGTAAGAGTGAGTAGAGGGTCACTTCAGTTACAAAACTTTGTAACAAGAAGGATTATGGGTACTTTTTGATAGAAATCTGGAAATTTGGAAGAGGTTTGGATTTTGAGGGAAAGCTAATGATTTCTGTTTTGGATGTGTTGAGTTTGAGATGTCTATTGAAGATTCAGTTTAAAATGTCCAATAGGTAGTTGGTGATCCAGAGGGGAGCTCAAGATAGAGATACATTTCATTTTAGGAATCCAAAGCACATTATATTTACAATAAAGCCTTGATTAGCCAGAACTCTCAGTATTCATAATTTAAATATTTTATATCCACAGAACCATACAAAGACAATAATAGCCTTAATTATTCCTCAAAGGCACTTTAAAATCCCTGAAGAAAGTTTAAACAATGCTCACCATATTGTACCCATAAAGACTGGAAAGTGAGCTAATTAAGCAGAGCCCCTTTTCCTTAAGCACTTGGATCGATCAGGGCTTTACTACCTTTCATTCAATTCCTGTAAGGCAGATGAGTGCCCTATATTTTTATTTACACTTGACAGATGGGAAAAATGAAAGATACAATGATAACACTGGAAGAACACATGACTGTGCCAAAATAGACATCAAATTACATTGCTAGTCACTAAAATTCACTCCTTTCCTTACTTTGGTTGTCATAGTATAAAACATTGTAAAAATAATGCATTCAGTTATTCCTGGATTCTTTTGAAGTACCATTTGGTAAATGCCAGAAACGAATTTCTATTTTCTATTGTATTCTGTCAGCAGGAAAGGAAGGAATGGTGTAAAGTTCAGACATTTGAATAATGATTATTGAATAAAGAAAGACTTTAGATTCAGGCAATGGAAAACTGTAAGGTTGTAGTTACAGGGCTTTAGATTTAGAACTGGAAGGGACTTTAGTACAATCTCCTCATTTTACAAATGCCAAAGCTCCAAGTGGTTAAGTGACTTGCTCAAGGCCACACAATAGCAGGTGGTAGAGCTTAGATTTAAACCAAGGTCCCTCTAGTATGTTTTTCACAACACTGCAGGGTTTTCCCTTTAGAGATAGAAAGAACTGCAAAGTCTCTTTGGCTAAGTGGAAAATGGAAAGGGAGACTTTAATGGCAATGTAGCCTGATCAATTTAGAAAGCAGGTAAAAGAATTTCAAATCCTGCAAAACAATACTAGAGAGACCTTCTGAGTTAAAAATAATCTGTCCCTAAAAATAAAGGAATTATTATAAGGAGTATATTAATGAAGAGCTATTTTGTAAAAATCATTGAGGAATTCATGAAAGCACCATGCTAAGGTAGTGACCAAAACTGAATGGGAAAAAGGCTTGGCATTTCAGACAGGCACACCCTGCATACAACATTTACAGTAGAGACCAGCTTATTGTACTAGATTCCAGTTTGTTGAGTTATCCAGTCACGATAGTAGGGCACATAAGTATAGACTCCAGGTCTGTCTGGCAGGCCACATTCATATCCCCAGCTCACTATTCCCCAAACCGACCAGATCTGCCTTGAGTCAGCCATCGCTAATGGTCCACCAGAATCTCCCTGAAAGAAAAATGAACATTTGTGATTAAGTATCATAATTTTACTCTAAAGCACAAGGAATTCTCTACATGTGTGTATGGTGTTTATTTCAGTACTAGAAGAGGAAGGAATATCATTAGAACAACGAATCAGAGCAAGTATAGGATTTCACGTTGTAGTATGATTTAGATAGTCTCATATTGAAAATTTTAGAACTTATCATGTAATGAAGAGACTAGAAAAGTTTTGATTTCACTAGTACAAGTCTCAGATGGAACTTTAGAGGTCATCTAATACAATTCTCTTATTTTATTGTATTTATTTTAGTATTAATTTATTTTTATCATCATAGAATCTCTGGCTTCTTTTAAGATCCAGCTCAAACATCATATTCTACCAGAAGCCTGTGGTTACCAAGAAGTAAGCTCCCCTCCCCCCAAGGTTACCTTGTATTTATTCTTTATGTATCTTCTGTCAGTTCTCTTTGGATACATTTTTCCTTCATTGGAATCTAAGCTTTTTGAGATCAGGGAATAGTTTTTGCTTTCTCTTTGTGTCTCTAGTTCTGACTGTAATACCTCACATATAGTGAGTACCTTAATCAATGCTTGTTGATTGATCCTCCTCATCATTATCTTATTCCTATCTTTTAAAAATGGAATTCAGAGGGAAATGGTATGAAAATATTACTATCCTATTTTTCCTTTTAATTTAATATTTTACAGACTGTTGTGTAAGTGAATAAATTTCAGCTTTTTGTTCTGAATATGAGTATTGGCATTTAAATCCTTCACCTATAGACAGATAGCATCTTTGGGACCATTCTAGTGGCAGGCAGGACAACAGGAATGACATACCTTTTGACCTGTTCCAACATGGTGTAATCTCTTTTACTAATTCTCTGTACTTTAAAAGCTTTTCTATAGCAGATGGACAACAAGGATGACACATGCCTGGACTGGTTCCAACATGGTGTAATCTCTTTTCTAAGTCTTTCAATTTTTTAAAGCTTTTCTTTATAGTTTGGTGATTGAGTAGTTGGTATAGCAATATATATTAAAAATATTCTTGAGGCGGCTAGATGGCACAGTGAATAGAGCACCAGCCTTGGAGTCAGGAGGACCTGATTTCAAATCTGGCCTCAGACACTTAACACGTACTAGCCATGTGACCTTGGGCAAGTCACTTAACCCCAATTGTCCTGCCTTTCCTCCTCCAAAAAAAAGCAAAAAAAAATATTCTTAATTTTTTCAATCAATGTGTCTAAGCAGTTGTGGGCAACACTTCAAGCTTTAATGATGTATCAGATGTAGTACAATTTATTTACCGAATTATCAAGAATGTTTTGATATTTGTATTTGTGGTGTGGGAATTTGCTGCTGTGGTTAATGAAGTATATAGTAAAGTTCTTCTGTATAATTCTAGCTACCTGATAGTTTCAGCTGAACTATGAGATAAGAAACCAGATGCAAAGTATTTAAAAGAGAGTGAGAAGAAATAGAGGCATCAAGTGTAAATGCCTTTTTCAAGTTTAATTGAGACAGTTACAGATATAGAATAGCTAACTAGAGCACTAGCTAGTCACTTTTTTTATTTCTTTTGTTTTGTTTTTTAGAATGGAGGATACTTGGACTTGTTCATAGATAGTAGGGAAGGAGCCAGTAGATATGAAGAGATAGAAGATTAGAGAGAGTGGGGGTGATAGGGCAATTTGTTGGGGGAAAACCCCACAAACCAAAAGGGGATGGGATCAAGGCACATGCAGAGTTATTGGCTTTAGCACAAAGTACAAAATGTTATCAAAAGAGAAAATGTATATTAAATGCCTTGAAAATTTTAAGGGATTTTATGTATCATTTATTATTATGACTTGCAGTTTCTCTGGGTACATTAATTACATTTGTTAGCTTTTTAATTTTATGTAATTATATATAAAAATAACGAATACATTATTTATATATAATATGTTTTGTCGTGCATCACTTCTAATCCTAGTTCTTTCTTTCTTTCAAAAATGTAATCTTTAACATTAGGTCACATATCCACATTTTTACTGAAATGTGGTGCCCAGAGCTATCAACAGTAGTCTAGATGTGGTCTGACCAGGGCAGAGTTAAATAATATGTAGAATAGTTAGAATAGTTTATATTCTAAATTTGGAGGCAAGGTTCTTTCCTTTCTGGCCGAGGATGACTCTGCTGACAGAACGGACTAGAATAGTAGTTGGTTGGAGAAGTAGGAGCGCTGTGGGCCAAAGAGGATACTGAGCAGCCTGCTTATTGATCAACTGCTGTGGCAAAGAGAACCCAGGCAGTGAGGCTGGCCTAGACCTGCACCTGGATGGCAACAAGCCCTGCCCCCTGCTCCCGGCAGGCAGGGGCTTCACCTTTTTACTTTTTATTTTTTTGTAATGGACAAACTCCCTTGGTAGTCTGGTGAAACCTCTGGACCACTTCTCAGACAAATGTTTTTAAATGCATAAAATAAAATAGAGGATTATGAAGAATATTCATTATAATGAAATAGAGTATATACATACATATGTATGTATGTATGTGTGTATATCTATCTATCTATCTATCTATCTATCTATCTATCTATCTATCTATCTATCTATCTATCTATCTATCTATCTATATATGGAGAGAGACAAACAGACAGAGAGACAGAGACAGAGAGAGAGAGAGGAGAAAGAGAAAAAAAAAGAGAGATGATCCACTAATTCTAATTATTATTAGCTAGTACCTATCTCTTTCTTATCCAAAAGGATAACCTAAGAAACTTTGTTCAATGCTTTGTGGAAATCTAAGTATATTATGTCTACAGTGTTCCTCTGACCTCCCAGCCTAATTGCCCTTCCAGAAAAGAACAAGAAGTTGGTCTGACATGACCTGTTCATGATGAAGCTGGACTAGCTTTTAGTCATCAATGCTTCATTTTCTAAGTATTCTCCTTACTAATGAATTCTAGAATTTTACCAGCAATCGAAGTGAAACTATAATTTAAAAACTCCACCACCTTCTGTTTTGGGGGGTAGGGCATGGGTTCTGATTGGTTCAAAAACTTAAGAAGCTATGAACCTAATGATAATAAAAAATGTTATTCAAACAATTCCAAGTTTAGTTTGGTCATTTTTTAGTATTAAAGGTCTAATAAAAATGCACTCTACTGCCCTGTCAGGTAATGGGGGATGACCCATGGTTTTTGAATCCTGTAGCAGTAAAGTGCAACTTCTGGCAGATCCTCCAGCTCCCTAGAACTCTGTGATTTCATTGATTCAGGTATGCCTTCTTTTTTTTTCCCCCCTCAAATTATTTATTTATTTTTAGTTTTCAGCATTCATTTCCACAAGATTTTGAGTTACAAATTTTTCTCCCCATCTTTCCCCTACCCCACCCCCAAATACTGAGCCTACTGAATACCCCTTCCCCCAATCTATTCTCTCTTATATCCTCCCTCGTCCCCCCTAACTTTCTAGTAGGGCAAGATGGATTTCTATACCCCAGTGCCTGTATATCTTATTTCCAAGTTGCATGTAATATATATATATATATATATATATATTTAACATTTATTTTTAAAACTTTGGGTTCCAGATTCTTACCTTTCTTCTCTCCTCACCCACCCCCACTAAGAAGATAAGCAATTCAATATAGGTTGTACATGTGTAGTTATGAAAAAACACTTCCATAGTAGTTATATTGTGAAAGACTAACTATATTTCCCTCCATCCTATCCCACCCCCCACTTATTCTATTTTCTCCTTTGAACCTGCCCCTTTTCAAAAGTGTTTGCTTCTAACTACCCTGTCCCCCAAACTGCCCTCCCTTCTATCATCTCCTTTCTTATCCCCTCCCCCTCCCTTACTTTCCATTAGGATAAGATACTCATATGAATGTGTATGTTATTCCCTCCTTAAGCCAAATTCAGTGGGAGTAAGGTTGACCCATTCCCTTTCACCTTCATGCTCTTCCTCTCCATTGTAACAGTTTCCTCTTGCCTCTTTTATATGAGATAATTTACTCGAATCTATCTCTTCCTTTCTCCTCCCAATATATTCCTCTCTCACCTCTTAATTTTATTTTTTAGATATCATCCCTTCCTATTCAACTCATCCTGTGCCCTCTGTTTATGTATACATGTACACACATATGAACACACTCACATACATATTTATACACATATGCCTCTCCTATACATACATACATATATGTATGCATATATATACATATATATATATATTCCCTTCAACTATCCTCATACTGAGAAAAGTCTCATGAGTTACAATTATCATTTTTCCATGTAGGAATGTAAATAGTTCAACTTTAATAAATTCCTTATGATTTATTTTTCCTGTTTACCTTCTCATGCTTCTCTGGATTCTTGTATTTGAAAGTCATGTTTTCTGTTCAGCTCTAGTTTTTTCATCAAGAATGCTTGATAATTCTCTATTTCATTGAATGACCATATTTTCCCCTGAAGCATTATACTCAGTTTTGCTTGGTAGGTAATTCTGGGTTTTAATCCTAGCTCCTTTGACCTCCAGAATATCATATTCCAAGCCCTTTGATCCCTTAGTGTAGAAGCTGCTAGGTCTTGTGTTATCCTGATTGTGTTTCCACAATACTCAAATTGTTTCTTCCTGATTGCTTGCAGTATTTTCTCCTTGACCTGGGAACCCTGGAATTTGACTATAATATTCCTAGGAGTTTTCTTTTTGGGATCTTTTTCAAGAGATGATCACTGAATTCTTTCAATTTCTATTTTGTCCTCTGGTTCTAGAATATCAGGGTAATTTTCCTTGAAAATTTCTTGAAAGATGGTGTCTAGGCTCTTTTTTTGATCATGGCTTTCAAGTAGTCCAATAATTTAAAATTATCTCTCTTGGCTCTATTTTCCAGGTCAGTAGTTTTCCAATTAGATATTTCACATTGCCTTCTATTTTTTCATTTGTTTCGATCTGTTTAATAGTATCTTGATTTCTCATAAAGTCATTAGCTTCCATTTGCTCCAATATAAATCTGAAGGAATTATTCTCTTTAGTGAGTTTTTGAAATTCCTTTTTCATCTGGCGAATTCAGCTTTTTAAGGCATTCTCCTCATTGTCTTTTTGGGCCTCTTTTGCCATTTGAGTTAGTCTATTTTTTAAGGTGTTATTTTCTTCATTGTATTTTTGGGTCTCTTTTAGCAGGCTGTTGACTTGCTTTTCCTGGTTTTCTTGCATCATTCTCATTTCTCTTCCCAATTTTTCCTCCACTTCTCTTACTTGATTTTCAAAATCCTTCTTGAGCTCTTCCATGGCCTATAGCCAATTCATATTTTTCTTAGAAGCCCTTGATGTAGGAGTTCTGACTTCACTGTCTTCCTCCTCCTCCATGGCTTGACCCTTTTTGTCCCCAAAAAAAGATTCTATGGTCTGACAGCACTTCCTGGGCTTGCTCATCTTGCCAGTCAATTACTTGACCTTTAAGTTCTTTGCCATGGTAGAACTCTGCTTTCAGAATGGAGAGAGCTTTGTCCCAAATCACTGGGTTTTTTGTGGCTGCTGAGCTATTAGGGTGGCGCCCTGTCTACAGCCCCCACAACTCTGGCACACTGACCACACACCCCAGGACTACCACCCAAGACCACGATCCAGATCCAAGCGGGTTAAAGCAAGAGCAATTACCCTCTGAATGGTCACTTGGTCCCCCTATGATCTGCAGGCCAGGAGCTCTGGAGGCAGCCATGAGGCAGCAACTGCAGCTGCTGTGCCTCCCCTACTTTTTGCTCCAAGGGAAGGGGTGGAACTGTACTGCTCCTTCTCCCTGTTCCAACAGAGTTCCCTTCTGACCTTCTACTTTCTCTTTGGTGTTTATGGGTTGAGAAGTCTGGTAACTGCCACAGCTGGTGGTGATTCTCTCTCCTGAAGTCTGCTCCAGCCGCTGCTGCTTGGCCAGAACTGCGTGGCTTACGTGGGATTGTGCTTGGCTCTCAGCCAAGTGTGAAAGACCCTTCCTGTCGGCTTGCCAGGCTGCCTTCAGTGGGAGATCTGTTTCTCTCTGTCACTTTGTGGGTTCTGTAGCTCTAAAATTTGTTTAGAGTCATTTTTTTTACAAGCATTGGAAATGGTTAGAGCTGGAGCCCACGCCAAGTTCGTGCTTTTACTTTGCCATCTTGGCTCCGCCCTACTCAGGTATGCCTTCTGATGGTACAGATTACATTCCATACATATGTACTGAACTTCGTATTACTTTTGTTCACGTCCTCCTATAATTACCCCCCAGGAGGTCCATTCACTGTGCCTGGGCCCTTCCTCATGATTTCTTGACATCACAGAAATAACAGTGCAGGCTATCATTTGGTATTACCACATGCCTAGACCATCTCCTTTTTCAGTCATGCATGTCTGGTGACGTTTTTTATATCATTTTCCCTGCGTAATTATTGGTTGATAATGTGTTTTAGCCTGCTCACACCCATCAAGGTTCTCTTTCCTCCGTTTTAATTCTTTGGTGACTCTACTATTCCATGTTTTGTAGCCATATACCATTACTGGAAGAATTTTTTTTTTTGGTCTAGACTTGTCATTTCACCAATGTAGAGAATTCTTAGTAAGAAAATTCCTCTACCATTGTAGATCTGCAACTGTCCTGCAATTTATGGTCTTACAGTTTCCTGAGGTACAGAGAAATTGGCCAGGTTTATGTAGTCAGCATATGTCAGTGGTGAGAGATGAACTCAGGTCTTCTTGACTTCAAAACTGGTTCTTTCTCCATGATTCTATGTTGCCTCTACCCTGACGAAATGCTATTTTTTTTTTTAAAGTAAAGGTGAACCTTTGTTTTATGGAAAAGACTGTGGTTATTAAAAACACTTTGTTGTACTTTATGATAAAGTCAGCCTGCTTTTCTCCTCCTGCTCTGACTAGAGGTGGCTAGGTGGCTCAGTGGATAGAATGTGACACTTGGAGTCAGAGAGATCTGAGTTCAGATTTCCCCTCAGACACTTAACTAGCTTTGTGAAATGGGCAAGTCACTTAACCTCTGTTTACCTCAACTTCCTCATGTATAAATGAGGATAACAACAGAGTTGTTTTAAATCAAATGAGATATTTGAAAAGTGTTAAGCACTATGCCGGGAACATAGTCTCTTAATAAATGCTTGTTTCCTTCCTCCCGTTCAGTTCCAGGCCCAGCTCATTGTCCCTGTGCAGTCTCTGCTGAGGATATCTAATAGAGGCCAAAATGGTTGGTTTAACTGTTGTTGCTACTCCTTTTATTTTATACCTTTTGAAAATGTCCATTTTTCTAGTGCCAAATTCCAGTTGTAAATCCTATCCCATTATGTCTCGGTGACACATTTGAAATAAAACATGCTTCTCTGCCTTAGGATCTTTAACTAATTTGGTTTATTACAGATTGTCTACAAACAACTGTTAGATGCAGGTAGGTGGCTCAGTGGGTACAGTGCTGTACTTGGAGATAGGAAGACCTGAGTTGGAATGCTGATTTAACCATTTCCTAGCAGTGTAACCCTGGACAAACTGCTTAACTTCTCTCAGCTTCAGTTTCCTCATCTGTAAAATAGAGATAATAACTTACTTCCCAAGATTGTTGTCAGAATTAGCACATTTAAGTGGCTTTGCAAACCTTAAATATCTGTACAAATATCTTCTCCTCCTCCTTCTCCT
>NW_027186473.1:26952098-26953920 GCF_028583685.1 Petaurus breviceps papuanus
TTCTTCTTCTTCTTCTTCTTTTCTTCTTCCTTCTTCCTATTCTTTTTCTTCTTCTTCTTCCTCCTCCTCCTCTTCCTCTTCTCCTCCTCTTTCTTCTCCTTTTCCTTCTCTTCCTTCTTCTCCTCCTCTTCTTTCTCATTATCATTTTAGTAATAGTATTTAGACATTTGAAGCCTTGGGTTTTATGACTTCTCTTTTCCCCATATAGAATTTATTGTAATTTATTGCTCCTTCCTTCTGCCATTCTTTTTCCATATTGTGCCTGCTTTCCTTTGTGATACCAAGGCTTGTAAGATCCATGTGGTCAATTTTCTCTCTTATCTTCCATTTTCAGTTTAAAATCCTCTTGCTTTGATTCATTATACTCCAAGAAAATGTATCTACCAGTCTTTGTCAGATGTATACTATCCTTTGCCAAAAGCCCACCATTCTTATAGTTTAAATAATCATCCAGAAATTCAAATCTCATTCTCAGACATGATCTTTACCAGTAGTTCACTTCTAAACCTTCCTTCCTGTGCTCAATCTTCTACCTTCAACTGACAGTAATGACTAAGTCACCACTTGAAGCCTCAAAGGCTTCCATTTACCCCCAGAATTTCATAAGCCTTAAAAATGCTTTCTGTGACTCTCAAGAAAAGGGTAGTATTCATCAGTTTTGAGAGTTCTCAGAAAATCTTGGTAATATTCCATTTACATGCCCCGGACTGACAACCAGTCATTCTGTTGTTTATGTCAGGTTGACAAATAGCTGTTCTAGTCAGTCAACCAGGATTTATCAAGTGCCTACTACATACCAGGCCCCTGTTCTGGGGAAGCAAGGAAAGGATAAAAACCAAAGAGTCCCTGCTCTTTGAGAGCTCACAGTTTAATGGACTTTATAATGCACCTCAACAATCAACAACCACTTCTATTTTTTTCTGATTCTAATGTCTGTTATTGAATGAACTTTACTTGGTGTCACGTGTGTAATCACATCATCATTCCTTGCAGCACAAGAAGCTGCTTCCTCCAGAAACATTCCAGGTTCCCCCAATGTCTGTTAAATAGTCCCATGTTTAATTCCCTCTGTAATCTTTTTTCTTCTTTAGAGTTTATCGAGTAGGAAGATGATGTGGTCAATCTTGCACTTTAGAAAAATATGTAGGATGGATTGCAGAGGGAAGAGACTTGAATCTGGGAGACCAGTTAGGAGGCTATTGAAGTAACCCAAGTGAGATAATGTGGACCTGACCTAGAGTGGTGAGTGTGTGTGCCAAGAAAGGGGGACATAGACTCTGTAGAGGTAGAAACCACAAGACTTGACAACTGGTTGGGCATATGGGGCAAGAGTGAGTGAGGAATCACAGATTCCTCAAAAAGCAAGGTGGCCAATATGGCTGACTGAAATAGGAAAGTTGAGAGGAGAGATGGCTTTTGGGGAAAAGATAATATTCTCTATTTGGACACATGGCATCTGAAATACCTGTATATGGGATGTCTAGTTTGAAACATCCAAAAGACAGTTGGGCATGTACATCTGGAGTTTAGGAGAGAGCTTGCATGTCTTATCACTTTGATTTTTGTAGAAGCCTATGTCATTCAAATAATTATTCTTAGCAAGATACATTTCCATTTAAAAATTAAACTATTATTAATTGCTTTAAAATTCATCCATTTTTAAAAGATTAAGAAAAATATAATTAATACCATTAATACTCTGATACCATCTCAACTTCTTATTTTTTCTGTGACCTAACTATTGGGTAGTAGACAAAACCTGTAAAAATGGCTGGCTCTCTTTCTTTCTCTCTCTCTCTCTCTCTCTCTCTCTCTCTCTCTT
>NW_027186473.1:26954020-26973650 GCF_028583685.1 Petaurus breviceps papuanus
TCTCTCTGTCTCTATCTCTCTCTCACTCTCTCTCTCTCTCTGTCTCTCTGTCTCCCTCTGTCTCTCTGTCTGTCTGTCTGTCTCTCTCATAAGTTCTTAATGGGAAGAAATAACTTCAGGGCAATTTACTTGTACCATTAATATTGTGCCACATATCACTACATGCACAATTTTGCTACTCAGGACCTACCTACCTGACAAGCATCAGTGCCACCTCCAGGTGTTCCAGCACATATCATGCCAGATGTTACGAGTCCATTATAGCTCTGTGGTGCATTACAGTTATCATTGCTTATGATTTGGACCGCACCTTGCCGAAGAACATTTACACCAGTACCTGTAGATTACAATGGAGAGGAAAGGAAAAATAATGAAAACTTGGAATTTACAAATTAGATTTCCTATAGTCACAAACATGATTTAATGAATAATGCTCATTTTCCTGGTCTCTACCAAAAATCCTCTTCCAGATAGTATCACAGGGAAGGCATTAATAAGAGAGTCATATGAAAAAGATGCTCCCACAATCTCTCAACAGTAATAGCACAAGATAGAAGATATTGTTTCTGGATATTTAGTACTAGTACTACTACCACCACCACCACCACCACCACCATTCAGTGGAGCTTGAATATATGATTTATTTTTAAGAAAATGATACAAACATAGTATTTATAAAACATTTGTTAGGGAGGACATTTCAAATGTGTCGAGATTCTTGTATTCAATTCATTTATACAGAATACAAAGACAAACAATGATATTTAATGCTTCTAGAAAGGCTAAGGATGTATGTGGGTCTGATTGAAGATTTTTTTTTCCCCCTCAGAACTCTGAGACATTTTATAGTAGTATCCCATTTGCAGCTAGGTGGCACAGTGGATAGACTCATCTTTCTGAGTTCAAATTCATTCTCAGACACATTAACTCTGTGACCTTGGCAAAGTCACTTATCCCTGTTTACCTCAGTTCTTCATCTGTAAAACGAGCTGGAGAAGGAAATATTAAACCATGCCAGTATCTTTTTCAAGAAAACCCCAAATGGGGTCACAAAGAGTCAGACATGACTAAAAGAATGAACAACAACAACCCCTCTACAAAAATTCAATTTGATTCATTTTGACAAACACTTATTTCATTTAAAATATTCAAAGCACTTTTCTAGGCAATATGGATAGAAAGACAAAGATGAAAGAAGCCTGTCCTCACTGAGAATTTTGTGGTTTTGCCAGAGTTTTACAATCCAATGTCTTTTGAAAAAGGCAGTGAATTTACTATTTTAAAATAGACCATCACTATCTACTTAGGTGGATACTATATTACACAATGCACATAAACATACATACATGCACACACACATACATACATGCATGTGTGTGCAGAGGGCAGAGCTTGGAAAAATGGATGGAAGTGGCAGTGGGGCAGATTTCAGCTCATGTAATGAAACATTTCCTAAGAACTAGAGCTGTTTTGAGGTATCAGGTGTCAGAGACTGTCTCCAGAAGTAGTAAGTTCCCCAATATGGAACATTTTAAAGGGGAGTTTCCTGTTTATGTTTAAACTAGGTGATTCTCAGATCCTAATATCTACCTTTATTTTAGCTTTCTCTCTTCTTTGACTCTTTTCTTTAGCCTCACTTATCTCACTAATTGATTAATTCAACAGGCATTTTAGGGGTACTATTTGATTAGTTCTATAAGCAGTTAAAGGAAACACAAAAATAAGTGAAAGAATTTCTTTCTGCCTCTAAGGCAGAATGTAGATATATGGAACACTTCGACAATTCAATCCAATGTCTTTTGATATCTGTCTGTAATTTATTCTGCAGAGGATTTAAAAAAAATAATAATAATAATATGGGGCGGCTAGGTGACACAGTGAATAGAGCACCAGCTCTGGAATCAGGAGGACCTGAGTTCAAATCCAGCCTCAGACACTTAACACAAAAAAAACTAGCTATGTGACCTTGGGCAAGTCACTTAACCCCAATTGCCCTAAAAAAAAGGCAAAAAAAAGAAAATAATGTGCTAAGTGCTTTACAATTATTATCTCATTTGATCCTCACAATAACCCTGTGAAGTAAGTGCTATTATTGTCCCAATTTTACAGATGAATAAACTGAGGCAAATAGGGTTCACATGGCCAGAAAGTGCCTGAGACTGAATTCGAATGCAGGTCTTCCTGACTTGAGGCCTAGGGTTCCCGTACCAGAGCTGTCATAATATAAGAAGATTAATGTGGTGGAAAGAATCCTGTGTGATGTTAAATTAGTTATATGACCTCTCTGGGCCTCAGTTTCTCTATCTGTAAAATGAGCAGGCTGAACTAGATGATTTCTAAGGCCCCTTCTAGTTTTAGATTCATGAACCTGTGAGGTATCTTAACCCATGCTCCTGTTCCACTTTCTCTTTCTTCTTTAGTCTTTCTCTTTTGCCTATGCCTCAGAACTGTTGATAGCTTCCAGGGCCCTTACTTTGTTTTCCCAGTAGAACCCAGGGCTAAAGAAACAAGGGCTGGAATGGAATGAGCTTAGAGTTGGAGTTAGGAGACATGTTTGAATTCTCCCTTTGAAATTTATTAGCCAATGTGACCAAAGTTAAGTAAGTCAACCCCTTGCAGCCACAGTTTCCTAGTCTTCTTTGAAATGAGGTTATTAATGCTTTTAGTACCTACCTCATATGGTTGTTGTAAGGATCAAATGATATGGTACTATGTGAATCTTATTTGTTATTATAGACTGTCATATTTATGACAGACACAGACTTCTGAGAATTCTGGGCTTGAGAATCTGGCCTTCAGACTAATAAAGGGACAAAGGACTCAGGGAAAGGACCTTAGAGGTCACTTACTCCAAAGCCCTCACTTTACATATGAGGAAAGAAATGCCCAATGAGGTAAAGTGATTTGCCCAAAACTCCATTAGTATCTGAAAAAAAAAAAAGGATTTTTTGCCTCTAAATCCAGTGTTCTCTCTGATATGCTATACCACTTCTTTTAATACCTTCTTCCATATCCTCATTGGCCCTAAATGTTAAATGAAATTGAGGTGATTTTTTCCTGAGATGCTCACCACCAGGTTGAAGTGATCCCCATCCTGTCACATAAACAGAGGCTCCTACAGGGATGTTCTGATTGGCTTGTGGGAGACAGATTCTGTGGATGTTTTTGGTAAAGGTAACTCCACCATTCAGCTCCACAAGTGCAATGTCATTTTCATGAGTTTCCGCTATGTAATTAGGATGAATTATAATCCTCCTCACATTTACTCTTCTTTCTGGATTACTTAGGAGATACCCAAAGGTAACACTCCATCGGCGTGGATCACGGACACTAGAAAAAAAAATGTAAATGCATGCACTTAAAATATTGTTGGATCAAAAATATAAAATATGGAACTTGTAGGAGTGTCTCTCACTAGTACTTCAAACTTCTGGATTTGTGAGTATTTTTTTTTTCATAACTAAGAACTATTGCCCAATACCTAAAACTGCATGTTATATATTCTACAATCATTTACTAGAACTAGATAGGTTACAAGGAATTCCTTCTCTGGGAGAGCTGCTTACCAAGGAAAGCTTGGATCAATGACTTTAGAAGAAATGTTTGGAGCTGGTGATGATCCTGGGAATTTTTGGTGCTATGGTATAATTTACAACTAAAATCATAGTGATCTCCAATGTCAGGTAGCCAAGTAACTCACATTTACATAATGAGCTTAAGATTTACAAACAGCTTTTCATAACTTATTTTATCTTCACAACAATCTTTTAAAGTAGGTGATATTATCATCCCTATTTTACAGATGAAGAAATTTAGGTTTAGCGAGGTTGTGACCTGTCCAGGGTCACACAGTTAAGACTAAGACTAAGGTTTTCCTGACTCCAAATCCATTGTTCTGACTTCTAAGCTAAGAGTTAATTTGTGTCATGGACTGTTTCAGAAGGGGGTGATGGATTTCTTGTCAGAGTAATTTTTTTTATATTATAAACTAAAATCCATAGAAATACAAAAGAAATCAGGGCAGCTAGGTGGTGCAGTGAATAGAGCACCAGCCCTGGAGTTAGGAGGACCTGAGTTCAAATCCAGCCTCAGACACTTAACATTTACTAGCTGTGTGACCTTGGACAAGTCACTTAACCCCAATTGCTCTGCCTTCCCCCCTCCAAAAAAAAAAGACATCCCTCCTTTTTGGCGAAGCTAGGTCGTGCAGTGAATAGAGCATTGGCCCTGGAGTCAGGAGGACCTGAGTTCAAATCTGACCTCAGACACTTAACACACACACAAAAAGCTAGCTGTGTGACCTTGGGCAAGTCACTTAATCCCAATTGCCCTGCAAAAAAAAAAAGAAATAAATTGAATTGAAATAAAGACGTATTTTCCCCCTACCTAAGTTTACATATACTTTGAAATCTATCTGTATCTATAGATCTCAGGTAAAGAACCCTTGCACTATGGCATACTGTCTCTTAAATAAACTGGATCTGTGATTTTTCTCATTATAGGAAACTCCCAGGTGAAGGGACTCCCCCTTCTAATGGGCTTGATAAAAGATAAAAATGGTAGGGACTTAATAGAAGAAGAGATTAAGAAGAGGAGGTAAGAATGCACAAAAGAACTATACAAGAAAGATCTTAACATTGCCAGTAACCACAATGGTGTGGTTACAAATCTAGAGTCAGATATCCTGAAGAATGAAATCAAGTGGGCCTTAGGAAGCATTGTGAACAATAAGGCTAGTGGAGATGATGAAATTCCTTCCAGCTGAACTATTTAAAATCTTAAAAGATGATGCTATTAAAGTGCTTCACTCAATATACCAGCAAAACTCAACAGCAGGGGTGGCTAGGTGGCATGGTGATTAGAGCACCAGCCCTGGAGTCAGGAAGACCTGAGTTCAAATCCAGCCTCAGACACTTAACACACACACACAAAACCTAGCCATGTGACCTTGGGCAAGTCACTTAACTCCAATTGCCCTCCAAAAAGCAAAAAAATAAATAAGCCCTAATAAAAACTCAACAGCAGCCACTGGATTGGAAAAAAATGTTTATGTTCCAATTCTAATGAAGGGCAATGCCAGAGAATACTCAGATTACTGAAAAATTGTGCTCATTTCACATTCCAGGAAGATTATGCTTAAGAATATGTAAACTAGGCTTCAGCATTTTGTGAACCAAGAATTACCAGAGAGCAGGCTAGTTTTCAAAGAGACAGAAGAACTAGAGACCAAATTGCTGACATTCATGGGGTTATGGAGAAAGCAAAGGAATTCCAGAAAAAAAATCTACTTCTGCTTCATTGGCTGCACTAAAACTTTTCACTATATGGATTACAACAAAATATGGCAAGTCCCTAAAGAGATGGGGGTACTAGATCATCTTGCTTGTCTTCTGAGGAACCTGTGTACAGGCCAAGAAACAACATGGAAGAAATGATTGGTTTAAGATTGGAAAAGGCATAGAGCAAGGCTGTATATTGTCACCTTATTTATTTAACTTATATGCAGAGTACATTTTCTGAGATGCCAGGCTAGATGAATCAAAAGCCAGAATTAAGGTTGCCAAGAGTAATATCAGCAATCTCAGCTATGCAGATGATATCACTCTGATGGCAGAAAGTGAAGAGGAATTAAGAAGCCTTTCAATGAGAGTGAAAGAGGAGAGAGAGTGTAAAAGCTGGCTTCAAGATTAACATTAAAAAAAAACCAAAACAAAACAAAACTTAGATCTTGGCAATTGGTCTTATCACTGCCGGGCAAATAGAGGGAGAAGAAATGGTATCAGTGTTAGATTTTATATTCTTGGGCTCAAAGATCCCTGCAGATGGAGACTACAGCCATGAAATTAAAAGACATTTGCTACTTGGAAAGGAAGCTGTGACAAATCTGGATAGCATACTAAAAAGCAGAGACATCACCTTGCCAACAAAGATCCACATAAACAAAGCTATGGTTTTTCCAGTAGTAATGTATGGTTGTGAGAGTTGAACTATTAAAAAAAACTGAGCACTGCAGAATTGATGCTTTTGAATTGCAGTGTTGGAGAAGACTTTTGAGAGTCCCTCAAGGAGATCAAATCAGTATATACTTGAAGAAATTAATTCAAGTTCTTCACAGGAAGTTCAAATATGGAAGCTGAAGCTTAAAGTTAGGAAAGACCCTTATGTTGGAAAAAATTAAAAGGGGAAATGACTGAGGATGAGATGGATAGATAATGTCATAGAAACAAGAAACATGAATTTGGACAGACTTTGAGAGATAGTGGAGGATAGAAGGGCCTAATGTGCTTGGTCCATGGGGTCATGAAGAGTCGGACAAGACTGAATGACTGAGCAACGACAATAAAATTTATAAGGGGATATTCTACTAGCTCCAGGGGTGGGGAGGTGAATAGAAGGCAGGATTCAGAGAATGTTCCAAAGTTTCAAAAATAGAATCCTATGTTATTTGGTAATTGATGACACAGCATGATTGTTTAATGTGTTTGTTTCAATGGAGATTACAGTTTTTAAACTCAGACATCATAATCAAATGGGAGCATCTTAAACTGAATTTCCCTTGCTATTAATGGAAAACGTGAAATGCTAAAAGGGCATTTTTGCACTAATAGGGCATTTTCAATTTGAATTTTTAGATTTTTGATCTTCGAATTCTAGATTCATAGGAATAAATGAAATTAGCTGGGGGCAATTTCTGCTTTTTCTCCTTTTTAGTGGATAACGAGACTTGGCAGGATCTTGCTTACTTGTTCCTCGTACTTTGCATTTAATACTGGAGGACACTGACACGAATCAGAAACATATCTTTAGGTATATCTTGTTAGTATAAATTCAATATCAAATAAATGATTTGGGAAACACTATTGCACAGTATAATCTAGACCAGGTCTGCATAACCTTTGAAAATTGTGGAGGGAAACATTTTTGTAATTGCACAAAATTTGTACTTTGAATACAAAGAAGAGGCTATGTTACCCACAAAAGTAAAATTAACCTAACATGCAACTAAAGATAACAAAGCTCTCTTTTATTGTTGTTTAATTCTAGGACTCATACATCCTAGACTTGGGTGACCTAGACCTAGCTAGGTGACGTGGACTTTAAAGGACAAGTTTTCCACTGAGGTAGCAATGAAAGAGAGGGATTGAGAGAGACAGACAGACAGATGAGGGTGGGGCAAGGAATAGTACAAATTTCATGCAATTACAAAAATGTAGGTAGATCTGAGGATATCCTGGATTCCACTACATGTCTAGGTCAGATCTCCACAACCTATGGCATACCAAAGATTTTTGGGCAGCCGGCAAAAAATGTAGAGGATCTTTTCCTCCACATTTTTTGTGGGCTGCCAAACTAGCATTAGAAATAAGAGGCTGTTCTCATTTAGTTTTTTGAGTTCCTGTATGTTCAGTCTGATGTGGGGGCCCTGCATCACATGTTCATTGTCACAGATGCCTTATTTCCACCTTATTGGCTATAAACTTACCTCCTGAAGCAGTGAGCAGCAGTCAGGAGCCATGCGTTGCTAATTAGGATAGCTCCACAGTGGTGAGCATTGTTGAGCTGAAGGCTTGCTTGCCAAGGCCAATCTCCAGCTCTGGCTTGTGTTCCTGCTATGATTCTTTCAAAGGACAATGTCATCAGTTCAGGGCTGGACCCACATTCTGATAGGAAAAGGAGTCATTAGCTTTAGGTAATGTTCTGGGAAGAGTAATATTCATTTCTGTTTCACAGATACTTTATAAGACTTTCTCTCTCTCTATTTGTTCCTTCTTCTTGTGACTCCAGAAGTAAAGAAATACCTAAGGCTGTCAAACATGTAGTTACCCTAGCCTCCCAGTGGAAAGCTCTGAATTATAGATGACAATAAGTAAAATTGGGGATTAACATGAATTTAATTTAGATTTCATTCTAAATATTCACAATGGGATAGCTAAATGGTGCAGTAGAGTGCTGGGCCTGAAGTCATGATGACTCATCTTCCTCAGTTCAAATCTGGCTTCAGACACTTAATAGCTGTGTGACCCTAGATAAACCATTTAACCCTGCTTGCCTCAGTTTCTCATCTGTAATATGACCCGGAGAAGAAAATGGCGAACTATTCTAGTATCTTTGCCAGGAAACCCCCAAATGGGGTCACAAGGAGTCAGACATGACTGAAATGACTGAACAACAACTCCAACAAGGGAAAAACTAAATGGATGAAGGATGCTTATTGTCTAGATTATGCTATTCTACTCCGCCAGTACATACATTATTGACAGAAACTATAGTTGGAGAATGAACTAACACCAGTAATACGGAAGAAGAGGAAAAAAGGCTGTGTTATTTTGGGGGAATTGCATGGTGCTTTTACTGGCCCCAAATTCCTCCCTGAAATGAAAGCTCATTAAAAAAAAACAAAGCAAAATAAAACATTGCTATTCTTTTAGTGATGCTACATACTTGCAAAGCATGAAATTCCATACTCCAAAGACTTATAAAGTTGGAGCTCATCCGTAAGACATTGGAGAAATATATGGCAGGTATGGTAGCTGGAGCCCATTATGAATAAAGAACTGTCTAATAAAAGTAGTGTTGAATATGTCCTTAAAGAGATATATGAGTGGGAGGAAAGGCGGTATCAATCAAGCTTTATTATTAAGTTCCTACTGTGCGCCAGATACTGTGCAAAGTATTGTACAGATGTTATCTGATTTGAGCCTCACAACAACTGTGGGAGATAGGTGCTATTATCCTTACTTTACAGTTGAAGAAACTGAGAGACACAGAGGTTAAATGACTTGCCCAGGATCACACAGCTATCAGTGTTGTGTGTGAGTTATAGGGCACTAGAATTAACAGCCGAAGTGTCTGAGCCTGGATTTGAACTGAGGTCTACCTGATTCTAGGCCCAGTGTCCCATCCACTGCATTACCTAGCTGTCTCTGGAGGTAGACCAGGCCTATGGGAAGAGTGAAAGATAAACTATAGAGAGCTCATGTGTTCCATAGGAACCTTATCATGTCAAGAGATCTAGAGGGAGGCTCAAGCACATTGATTGTCCTCTCCCCATAGAACTGTTAGGGGAGAACATAGACAAGCATCTCATAGGGTGAGAGGGTATTAATTGGTTACAATCTTCATCATCAGAGGGAGTGACCGCATTAAGATAATAAAGATCATCATCATCATCATCATCATTGTAACTAGCATTTGTAGAGAGCTTTAAGGTCACAAAGCACTTTATAAACATTTCATTTTGTTCTCACAAAACCCTGGAGAGTAAGTGCTATTATTAATCTCATTTGATAGATGAGCAAACTGAAGCAGACAGAAGTTAAGTCACTTGCTCAGGATCACACAACTACAAAATATTTTAGGCAGGATTTGAACTCATCTTCCTTACTCCAAGTCAAATGCTCCATCCATTGCACCACCTAAGTGCCTCATAATCTTTATTAAAGTATCAAAATATTGATGTATTAAAGTCCCCATTTATGTTGTAAAAGTGACTCTGGGGTCTTGAAGTTTATGCCAGAATAATGTAATCTTCTGTCTGACTTTACCAGCCTAAAGCTGGAAAGACTTCCTTTTAGTATGGGCCGGGTGGTATCCTTTCTGTCTGTTAACTGAGCACCAGCACAGCTAAGTAGGCTTGGTCATATAATGATTTTGGGGCCGCAGAATCTCTTGAAGACTAATTACTAAAATGTGGAAATTGGTTGGGAGTTGCATGGAGGGTATGCCCGTGGTGATGCAATCTCAGGTCATTAAAGTACTGAAGTATTACCAAAAACAAAAAGCTACTCTGGGTACTAAGAGAAATCATAGGAAAAAGTGTCAGCAAATATCATTTATGCCCACTCACAGAGAGAGTCATAGAGTTAGATTAAAATGCAGGTGGGAAGAAATTTGCAAAGTACATTGGACAAACCCTTTCTATTTATTGTTAATTATTCAACATTCATTCTTTATATTTGGTTAAATCTCTTCAAGTAAGTAGTTTTTTTTTAGACTTACCTCTGATTAAAATATCTTGTGCAGCTTCAGCAGGAATAGCTGATATAAGAAGAAAAAAGAAGTTAAACAAATAAGCAAGACTGTTATTTCTTTCATAGAGTCATGCTTACTAAAAAAAAAAACAGAATATACAGGGTTATGCTAATGATTATTGTTGGGGTATAACATGGACTCACTCACACATTTGGAAACAATATGTAGAACATAACTGACTGATTAAATCAAATTGACAGGCATTTTTCTTCCTGTAACATATCTAGCTCATAGTGGATGGGATCTTCAATTTTCTTTGAATTTTAGATTCACTTGGGGCTTAGAACAAGGAGGTTTCTTAGGCCTTGGAGACCCCTGGTTAGATGTCTGCTACCTGTCTGACTAAATTATTTAGAAGTACCCCAAGCTTCATCTCAGTAAAGATGATACCCTTGGGCTTATCTTGCGAAGCTCAGGAAAGTAATTGATTTTGTACATGCTGAAAAACCACACCAAAATGAAATGCATTGATAGGTCTAAGGATTTTCTCTCTATTTACAAGGCACTGGTTGGAAAGGATAGGCATCAAGGACAGTAATTATATTATTGGCCTCTGAATCATCTTGAAAGGCCCAAGTACTACAATAACTCTCTCAACTTCCTATAAAATAGTAACATATACTCTATGATGTTTTGCTTTTCTGCTTCAGTTGTTGTTTTCCAGGAATTATCTTTTCTCCACTTCTGGGTGGATATTATGTGTGTTTCCCTCAACTCTTGCCTTCCCCCTTTAATGAATGTGATTTGGGTAAGCTTAACATACAAGTCTAATGGTCCAGCTGATCAGTGTTAGATATGGGCTATGAGGAGCTGGAAATAACATGAGAAAAGCTTACAGTGTCAAGTCTAGAGGTGTTTATTGAAAGATACACAGGACCAGGTGTGACTCGTCAGTCCCACAATCCAGTCTCACTAATCCTGAAATCGTAACTCCTGTCAGCTTAGTCAGCATAGGCTTTCACGTTCTGCACTTTGAGGTAAGCTGAGAGATCCCCTGATGTCAGATGTGATGTCAACCTGACCTGCTTTCCTTTGTTACTTGCCCCTCTAGTAGGTTTACTAGGGCAAGAAGTGCCTATACAGTAGCATCTGTTCATTCAAATCACTTGTGGCAGTAATGAGGGGTGAATCTTTGAGAAGTCCCTGTCCTGAGTTTAGTCCCCCTATGCTGACTTGATATGAGGCCAATGTCCATCATATTCAATGATTCCTAGGACAATGAATTGTAATAGGCTCCTTTCCTGCTTTGTACTGGGTAGATGGATTGGGACATAAACCAAAACATGTGTTGTTCTGAATTAATAGAATGTAAGCTCTAACTAAGAAAGAGAAGAATTGTACATCACACTGTTCTTTATCCTAAACAGCGGTTGACCAGGAATGGATCATGGGAGCTTCTATCTGGAGCTAGAAGGAACCTCAAAAACTCTCAGGCCCCACCTCTTCTTTTTTTTTTTTCTTTTTTTGCCTTTTGGAGGGCAATTGGGGTTAAGTAACTTGCCCAAGGTTACACTGCTAGTTTTGTGTGTGTGTGTGTGTGTGTGTGGGTGGGTGGGTGTTAAGTTTCTGAGGTCGGAACCGAACTCAGATCTTCCTGACTCTGGGGCCAGTGCTTTACTCACTGTGCCACCTAGCCGCCTCCCCCCCCACACCTCTTCCTTTTTGCAGATGAGGAAACAGATGACCCCCAGAGGCAGGGCAAAACAATAATATTTCTTATATACTTATCTCAGAAGTGGATAAAGGAGGAAGTACCTGAGACTAATTCCTAGAAAATATAAAGCTAAACATAAAAGCAAAACTTAAGACTTGCAATATGTGTCTATCCCACAGAAGGGATTGTAAATAAAGTCACTATAGGACTGGAGCTACCTGAGTAAATTCAGAGGCCAATAACTCACTATTCTTCCCTATTAAACTACTTGGGAAAATCTCATCTTAAACTAATGATGAAATTCTCAACTCACGGTCAGGTATTCTAAGATACTGTTACACTTCCATGGAAACTATACTAAGAGGGAAAAAAATCTATGTCAAAACTTTTCTGCCTAATCCCTGAGGAAGGGGAAAAAAGATACTGTTACACTTCCATGGAAACTATACTAAGAGGGAAAAAATCTATGTCAAAACTTTTCTGCCTAATCCCTGAGGAAGGGGAAAAAATCTCTTCCCTGAGGGGAAGCTGTGGTCTGTTTTGTTATTACTCTTGCTACCTGTACTTTTCTAGTTGTTAGAGATGTTGTCTCTATGTCACTAGGAATCAGGAATTTGGGGGCCAAGGTAATATGTGAGTAGACGAGGTCCTGGTGCAAGGCTTGAGCTGAACACTGCTCACGGCTGATGGAGCTTCTAGTAGGGATCCTTTTGTCTGTGTATTCCTGCAACAAACCTTGTTACATTCAATAAGTAACTGTAAGTATTATGTGTATAGGTTTTCTTTGATTTGGACCCAAGAACAGATTGTCTTGTCCATTAGGCTAAAATAACAAATGGAATGTGATTAATAAAATAACATTGATATCATTTGGGGATATTTATTGGTTGCCTGATACATTATCTGTACAAAAAGCAGAAGCCTATCTAAATTCTTTAGCATTTAATGAAATATTTCCCAAATATTTATTCATAATAATAAACAATAATATTTATTCCATTACTATCACTTATATTACTTTAGTTTTTTTGAAGTTATTTTTCAAAGCTCTCCTTTAAAAAAACACAAAAGTTTTATCTTCTGTCAGAATCATCCATTAAATTATAATTGAATTTATTTATAATTTGCTTTTATAGTATACTTTCTGAATCAATTTTGCTATTTGTGATACTGTATTTCAGAATTGAATTTATGTAAATGGATTATTAAATCAGCAACATAAATTCTCCTAATGATTTTTTTTGGAGGGCAGGGTTTGAACTATAATGCCATTATGGTAAGTGAGGTGAATACCTCTACCAAGGGTAGGCAACTGTTCTGAAACTTATGGTCTTTGCAAGTTGGCTGGGTCATTGAGAGACAGTATGTATCAGAGGCACAACTTGAACCCAAGGTTTCCTGAACCCCTAAATCTGCTTCTCACCACTAAAATAGGATTTAATTCAAATTAACCAACATTTATTGAAAGTCAGTTAACTTATCATTTATTAGTAAATAAAACATCTATTTTAGGGATCTTAGTTTCACCAACCAGGATCCAAAAGACAGACATACTATATAATTAAAAACTTACAATATAGAACTTAAAAAGAACCATAGAAAAACATGATACTTGCGTTGAACGTTTTCAGATGAAACATTGATTGTCATAGTCCCAGAATTATTCTGCAGCTGTCTTAAAATCTCCGCGATCCTGGTATTCATTGATGCCCCAGTGGTGCGACCCGTGAACTGAAACTTCAGGAGAAGAGTTGCTATCACACCTTGATTACCCTGCCTGTAAACCATGCAAGTGGGTCAGGAAATAAGTCATTATTATAATTTCTGACTGTTATTTCTACATGTTCTTCTCTCCATAGAGCACTAGAACACTGGACCAGGAACATAGATCACAGAGTCAAAAGACCTGAATCTAAATCCACCCTCCAACTGGATGGATGACTTTGGGCAAATTCCTTAGCCAGTCTGCTTCTGTTTCCTCATCTACAAAATGGAAATAATAATAGAAAATATCTCCTGGGGTGGTTGTGAAAATATAAAGAGATAAAATTTGTAAAGTGATTTGTAAACCTTTAAGTACTATGTAAAAGCCAAATATAATCACTACCATCACCACCATCATCGTTGTTCATTCATCTATCCATTTATAATGAAGTAGAGCTGAATGGAACTTTAGAGTTCATTTCATAATAACAGCTAACATTTATATAGAGTTTAGCACTTTCCAATTATCATATCACTTGATCCTCACAATAGCCTGGGGAGGTAGGTGCTATTAATGATTATTCCTGTTTTACAGTTAGTAAGTATCCAAGGCTGGATTTGAACTCAGGTCTTCAAGACTCCCATCCAGGTACTCAGTATCTACTGTGCTACCTAGCCTCTTCATTTTATACATCAAAAAATTGTGTGACCCTGAGAATTTAAGTAATTTGCCCAAGGTCACAAAGCTAAAGCTGGTGTCCAACCCAGGTGCTTAGATTTCTCCTTCAGTACTCTTCATAATGCCCCATATTGCCTCCAACACATAAATTAGACAAGTTCACTTAAGGAGCTTCCTTTCAGCTGAGATTCATGCAATATTGTTTCACCAGGTAATAGAATATAGGAATTAATCACTCCCTGTGTGATCAAACAGCATACGTTGAAAATCTTGGAAAACAATCTATTTCTGAGGTTATATTTCCAAATTAGGTTGCCCCAAAGTTCAAAGCACTTTTGGATAGCTAGACCTATAGTTTTAAAATATATAATTTTAAGATATATAATAAATAAATAAGCCAAAAGCTAGTGCCCTAACTCCCAGACTGCCTTGTTTTTAACTATTTTGTGTGTGTTTGTCTTTATTTACTTTATACTTAAGTTATATTTCTATAACAACTTGTTATGCCCTCCATTAGAATATATGTTCCTTGGGGCAGCCTGGTGGCTCAGCGAGTAAGAGCACCAGCCCCGGTGTTGGGATGACCTGGAGGATCAAATCTGGGTTCAGATACTTAGCACCACACCCAGAAATAACTGGCTGTGTAACCTTGAGCAAGTTACTTAACCCCAATTGCTTAAAAAAAAAAAAGAATATATGTTCCTTGAGAACAAGGATTGTTTCATGCTTTGAATTTGTATCCCTAGCATTCACCTTACACAATGCCTGGCATATACTGAGTATCTTGTAAATACTTCACGATTGAGAGTTTAATCTAGCTACAAATGGAAATTCTTGAGATTTTCTTTTATTTAAAAAAATCAATGGTGGAATAGGAATAAATATTTTTAAAACTCTATGCTGTACAAATGTGGATGTCCTGCAGTGGATCTGTGATTTTCATAATGTGTTTCTTTCCTCCAGTCATGCAGATCAGAACACGTTCATCTCTGCTCTGCCTATAGCTGTGTGACTTGCCTATATCCTCCCACCAAAGTCCATATGTTGTCACATGCGAGAGGATTATCTCAGAATACCTTCTTTTTTGTGTGTGATTCTTCAATTTGTAATGGAATACTGTTTTAGCTCAATTCATCTTTTCAAATAAAATGATGCAAATTCTTTACCATAAATATTTAACCATTAAAGATTGTAATAATCTAAAGTGAATTAAGTCATAATAATAATTCTCACCTCTGTCTTTCCAGAATTGCCATAATATTACTTTCTCCTGCCTAGACCCATGATACAAACTTGTGATGCATAGTCAGGCAGTGGTTTCTTTCCTTTGGCTACTCTTTGTTTCTTTCTCTTCCTGCTTCTTCCTAAACCTGCTATTCTTTAGTTGCTACCTAACTACTCATGCCCGCTCTTTTGGCTAGTACATATGATTTATCTATACCTTTCCTGATGCCATCCCACTGTATACTCCTTGCCCAATCACAGTTGAACTGTATCTAATCCAATTCCCTCAGGAATTTGCTATTGTCTGGCTAATGTGAAGAACTAAGTTCTAATAATTGTAAACAATGACAATGCAGGGATCCTTAACTTTTTTTGAGTCATAGACTCCTTTGGTAGTCTGGTTCATAATTCTATGGACCCCTTCTCAGAATAATGGCTTATTACCAACATTCATAACTGAAGGAATGTTAAATTTCGTTTAGAAGTTAGAAAACTTAAATATGTAATTTTTTTTCTCTAGACACATTTACAGACCTCTAAAAAACTATCTATAGACAGCTTGAACATCTGCAGACACTAGGTTAAGATCCTTTGACTTAATGGATTACCTCAAACACTTATATTTTAGCACAAAGGAGGAAGTGTGAGAAAAGGAACTGAGATAGTGATGAAGATAAAGGAAAGGTTAAATATGGGGGGGAGGGGTGCATTTTTAGTGCCCTTTAAATCACACTTCATAGACATGTAACTTTCTATTTCTTTTTTAAAATTTGTATTGATAGCTTTTGTTTTTACATAAACTTCATTTCTTATTACATTTCTTCCCCTAACTCACCCACTGAACCAACCCTTGTAACAATGAGGAAAAAAGAAAAAAAAGATTTAACAAAACTAATCAACACATCAGTAGTCTGACAGTATATGTAACATTCATATTTCACTGCCTGGACAAGGAAAAAAGGGAGGCTCTGTGAAAGTATTTACAGATCCTATACTTGATAATAAGCCGCCATGGGGGGGAGGGGAAGGAGGGGGACAAAATGTGAAATTCAAGGAATTGTGGAATCGAATCCTGTAAACTAAAAGGAAACAAACAAATTAATAAATTAAAGTTTAAAAAAAAAAGAAAAAAGGGAGGCTCATGCTTCTCTGAATTCTTCAAATTTATCATTCCTTATAGAATGAGTAACTCCATATTTCACCCATATATAACACTAACTGTGACAATGATCCATACAGATTGGATTCTTATATTTGTGTAGTGGAAAAAACACAGGATTTAGAATCAGAGAACCTGTGTTAAAGTACCAACTTACCACTCACTAAATGTAAAATACGGAGCCTCTCAGTTCCTATATCTGTGAAGCAAGGATAATAAAATCTGAAACTATCTACCTTATTAGGTTATGTCAGATTAAATGAAATTCAAGATCTAATCTTTAAAGAATATAAGCTAATTTTTTCTTACAGCATAGACTGCAGCTCATACCTTCCTAGATGACTTGGACAGTTGCTGTGGCTAAAGAAAAATTCATCACCTTTTGACTAACTTGGTAATTTAAACCTTTAGAAATTTAGCTCCATTAGTTCTCACCTTGTAGACACATGGCTCATTGTTAGACCTTATTCAAGACTCATCTAGTTTGGTAGCATCCGCCTGAGCTTGCATTCTAATGGGACCATTATAAGGAATATTTTTGGCTGAATGCATCCTCTCCTCTAAAGCAATGCTACTCACCGAATTCTTACAACATAAGCTCTCCTGAATTGCCTTGCTAAACTTGATGCTCTGAAGGTTTCATTCATCTGTATGAACAAAAAAAAAAATTGTCAATAGAAAGAAAACACACTCTATGCTGATGGTTGGCCTTCCCTTTTCTCAGTTTCTTCTTCCCTGTTTGATGTGTATGACTGGGTTTTCCATTGTTCTCCACTGGTACACCTCAAAAGATGCCTTTAGGTTGGACCTATCTCCTCTTAGTATTGATTTCTTCATATGTGATGTATAAATGATAATATGTTTTATAAGTTATAGGTTTCTTCATATGTGATATATAAATGATAATGTTTTATAAATTATAATTAACAATAATTCATTCATTTTATACATGAGAGAACTAAGACCCAGAGGCATTCACTAGGATATTTGTACAATTATTCTATTTATTTCAACTGTTCCCTCCTCACACATTTCAGTTGTGTTCAACTCTTCATGACCCCATGTAGGTTTTCTTGGCAAAAATGCTACAGTGGTTTGTCATTTCTTTCTCCAGTTCATTTTATTAGATGAGGAAACTAAGGTAAATAGGGTTAATGATTTGCCCAGTCACAGTCATGATTTGCTTCCCGAGTCCAGGTCCAGCACTCTATCCACTGCGCCCCCTAGCTGCCCTTGTATATAGGTGAATTCAACTTAAGATGACTATCAAGGGAAGATTGAATTGAAATACGTACAATACATGAAGCTACAATGGTCTGCCAATTTAATAGAAACAAAAAGTTGTCAAACTGGTTTATGTCACTAGACAAAACAGTCGTTGATTGATGGAACTATTTGGTTTTCATTAGAAAACCAAATTAGGTTATCTTGGCATTACTTTGACACAGATCAACCCAATCTTGCCATCCTCATAGTTCTGTTATGCCTCTATCTTCTCAACCAAGTGAAGAGATTATGTTAGCAAAGACAGAAAAGTAGCAAATTTAAAGGAGGTAATTTTTTTTTAATTAGCAGATGCCAGATGTTATTTAAACAACAAAAACATGAAATTTCAGATAGATAACAGATTCTGCTTGTGCAGAACTCTGCAGAATTTATAAAACCTCAGCAATTCTTAGGTTATGGCCAAAAAGTTTGTTTTTAACCTTTGTCAATCACATGGCAAAAAAGCATTCCTAAATTGATATTTTCAGGCTGGTTGATGTTTTCTAGATGGAAGTAAATGTCATTTTCAATTAAAGGAACATTTTAAAGTATGACTTGATTTTTTTGGGGGGAGGGGGGCAAAGGGGAAGGCAGGGCAATTGGGGTTAAGTGACTTGCCCAAGGTCATATGGCTAGTAATGATGGGGTGCTTGGGATCTATGTTTGTAATATCAGTTTGTAACATCAGTTTGTAAAATCAGTTTGTAAAACCATTTTGTAAAATCACACATCCCCCTCCCCAACCTCAGAGCATTAACTCTTCCCCTTCCCCCTGCTAGCACTCTACCCAGCAACAACTCATGAATTGTTTATCTCTACTTGGAACAATAACAAGCTACACCTATGAATCCTTCACTAAACCATCTATAAACATTTTAGCTTAGGCAAATGTTATCTCCCCTTAGTAAAGTGCCCAGCTGCCCCTATGAATCTTTCAAGGCACTATCTATAGGTTAACTCCTTAGCCAATTATCCACATACCGAGTCTCTGTTAGCCTTGGTTCCCAACATCCATCTTGTCAAACATGACACTGATGGGTGGCAGACTAGGCACTTCTCAGTCAGCCCTTCACTGCTAGCTGACTTAGTGATTTTTCAGGCCTAAAACCACACCTCCAGGTAGCTCCCGCCTTGGGCTATTTCCCAGTGAATTATGGGCAATTGCCTTGGGCTATTTCCCAGTGAATTATGGGCAATACACCTGCGAAGTTGACATTAAAAGTGCATGTTCCTTTAAGCACTGACCACTCCTTAACTCCTCCCTAATCCCACCCTTACTTACCTAGTTAGCATAATTGACATCTGATTTATTGCCTAGACTCCTTAAAAAACTATATTTGTGACTTCTTTAAGTTTGCAGGTTCTCTAAGAACTCTTGCCTGCTGTACAGCATAATAATAAACTTGCAGGTTCCCTAAGTTTCCTTGCCTGCTGTAAAGTGTAACAATAAACTTTTACAATCCTAACTTCAAGACTGCTTGGACCTACTAAATTCTTTCCAGACTGAATCGCAGGGATTCTGGTCATTAATAAGGATCAGAATTCCTGTATAACCTATTGCCATCCTCCCATCAGTAAGTGTTAAGTGTCTGAGGTCAGATTTGAACTCAGGTCCTCCTGACTTCAGGTCTAGTACTCTGTTCACTGTGCCACCTAGCCATCCCATGACTTGATTTTTGAAGGCAGTGAGGACAGATTTTTTTTAAAGAGTATTAAGACTAATGGACTTGATTTCCATAATTTTGAAAGGGTGGGTAATTGCTTACTTTACTTTAGCTTTGGGTTAATTTATAATATGTCCAAAACACTACTGTTCTCTAGTTCATGCCACTTATTCATCTGTTTACCTTGCCACCCCCTCTATCTATTGTATTCTCTCTCTCTCTCTCTCTCTCTCTCTCTCTCTCTCTCT
>NW_027186473.1:26973750-26976625 GCF_028583685.1 Petaurus breviceps papuanus
CTCTCTCTCTCTCTCTCTCTCTCTCTCTCTCTCTCTCTCTCTCTTCTCCCTCTCCTCTCTCTCCTCTCTCTTCTTTCTCTCTGTCGCATTCTCTTCTTTCTCTCTGTCGCATTCTCTCCTTTCTCTCTCCTCTCTGTCTCTCTGTTTCTCTCCCCCCCTTCCCTATTTGCAGACAGTCAAACTTATAAGAAAAATCTATACCCATTGCCTCTACTTCCTCAACTCAAATTCACTCCTAAACCCTTGAACCTGCAGTCTTACGTTACCACCATACACCTATCTTATCATATTGTGAGCACATTGCTTACATATTCTGATTGCCTACAATCATTAGTCTTTTGAAGCCACCCTCTCCTGGGTTCTCAATGCTCTCTTAATTGCAACACTCAACAGCCTTTGCTCAGATCTCATTCTCCTTGACCTCTCTGTAGCTTTTTGTACATTGGTCATCACTTATATGGCTAAGATCCTTTCTCTTTCCTGAATCATCAAGATAATACACTATAATTCTCTGACCATTATCTATTTGGCCACTACTTCTCAGGCTCTTTTGTTGGGTCATCATTTGAGTCTTACTCTCTATGCTCAGGTTCTTGGCCCTCTTCTTTTTTCTCCCTACATATCTTTTCTCTTGTTGAGTTTATCAACTACTGTGAGTTCAACTATCTCTATGGAAGGACCCCACATCTATTCAAGCATATCTCTCTCTTGAACTAGGACACTTTACTAGCTGTCATCTGGAGATCTCTGCCTGGATATCTGATATGTATCCAAACTCAACATTTCTAAAGCAAAACTCGTCATTTTTCACATCAAATCTACCCTTCCTCCTAACTTCTCTCTTTTTATGGAGGGCACCAGCATCCCTCTAGTCACTTAGGTTCATAATTTTAGAATGATCTTTACCTCTTCACTCTTCCTTACCTCCATGTAGTCAATCAGTTGGGAAGTCTTGCTGATTCTACCATCACAATCTCTGTCTCTCTCTCTCTTCTGAGCCCCTCTGTTCATTCCCTAATTAAGGTTCTAATCATCTCTTTTCTGGACTACTGAAATTGTTATTTGACTAGTCTCCTTGCACCTATACTCTTTTTTTCTTTTTCTTTTTTGCTTTTTGGAGGGAGGAAAGCAGGGCAATTGGGGTTAAGTGACTTGCCCAAGGTCATATGGCTAGTAAGTGTCAAGTGTCTGAGACTGGATTTGAACTCAGGTTCTCCTGACTCCAGGGCTGGTGCTCTATTCACTGTGCCACCTAGTTGCCCCTACTCTTCCTTTTTCAATCCATAGTCTACACAGCTATTAAATTTATAATTCTAAAAAAATGGTTTGATCATGTCATGATATTCATTTACCAGAGATTTATTTTCTACCTAAAATTCCTAAATAAAAAGTGCCATAATTGTTCAGTAGTACATGGTACTCTAATATCTCATGGAATTTGTGAAATCAAATGAATAAATTCAAGCTAAGGGGAAAAAATTAAACTTAGGAATATAGGGTGTTTGCAAACATAAAAATGGAATACATAAAATTCAGACAATCTAAGAAAATATATAAATCTTAGACATAAACCTAAGAAAATGTAATAAAAATCTTTTTTAAATGATTGAAGGTACATTGTGAGCTGAAAATGCTATATAAATGCCAAGTAATGCTAATAAAAAACAGTAAAGTTACTGATTTTGTTCTTAGTTGCCCAAGTGATATTTGTATAAATGAGAAAGGAAATTCCAGTTTTATTAAGTTAGACTGCAACATTATAGTAGTTTTTACACTGAATTCACTTTTACCTTCAATACCAATATTAGGTAACATTTATGCAGCGATTTAAGGTTTGCAATGTATTTTGAATATATTAGCCCATTTGATCTTTTGACTTAGATCCTTGCTTTCAAGAGGGCGAATAAGTTTAATTAGTCACCTATTCATTTTTTTAAACCTCTTCATTCCTAACAAAAGAGTCAGAGGGTTAGGGTTAGCCTGGTATTTAAACCATTCTACAATCTTCAGTCTGTCTTTATGCACATCTCACACTACTATCATCCATGTGTTATGTTCCAAATTTTACTTCTTACTATACCCTGACCATTTCTTGCATCTTTCTTTATATTTAGAAGGCCCTTCAAGTCTTTACTCAATCTTCAAGAAGTAGTTCAAGAGCCCATTTTTTATAAAAGCTTTCCTTTTCCCTCTCATAAGAAGTAATCTCTTCCTCCTACATTTTTTATTTTTCCATTTTATTTGTACTTTTCTTACACATTTATATTCCATTCTATATTATATATGCACCATATATATCATATAATAATAGCTATTTTGTACCCCTTTGATTACCCTCTCTATTAGATTGGCTTCTGTTTTTGAGGGTAAGAACTATGTCTTATTGTTTTATCTTGCTCAGAAAAAGCCCATTAATTCAATAATTAGTAAGTTACCTTTTTTTGGTATGAAGCATCTTTGTACATTGTTTTATTTTAGCATATGCAATGTGTTGGGGATGCTTCTTGAATATTAAATGACAAATTGAAGCACAAGGCCAGGATTGTTTTTTAAATCCTGCAAAATAAGCCATATCCAGTTTGTTGGAAAGTGGGATAAACATATTGGACAAGTTGAATTTCAGATGTCTATGGAACATTCAGTTTGTAATATCTAACAAGTTATCTCACTAATGGTGCAAGAGGCACAAACATAGAGAATGATGATGGTTTCTATTTCATTTATCAATATGGACTAGATCTTCCTTCCTTCCTTCCTTCCTTCCTTCCTTCCTTCCTTCCTTCCTTCCTTCCTTCCTTCCTTCCTTCCTTTTCTTTCTTCCTTCCTTCCTTCCTTCCTTCCTTCCTTCCTTCCTTCCTTCCTTCCTTCCTTCCTT
>NW_027186473.1:26976635-27077138 GCF_028583685.1 Petaurus breviceps papuanus
CTTTCTTTCTTTCTTTCTTTCTTTCTTTCTTTCTTTCTTTCTTTCTTTCTTTCTTTCTTTCTTTCTCTTTCTCTCTCTCTTTCTTTCTTTGCTTTTTGGAGGAGGGAAGGCAGGGCAATTGGGGTAAAGTGACTTGCCCAAGGTCACACAGCTAGTAAGTGTTGAGTGTCTGAAGCCTCATTTGAACTTAGATCCTCCTGACTCCAGGGCCAGTGCTCTATTCACTGCACCACCTAGCTGCCCCAGGATATCTTTCTTTTAATCAATCCATCAGCAAATATTTATTAAAAACCAACTGTATGTCAGGCAGTATTTTGGGTGCTGGGGATACAAAGACAAAAAGAGAAACACTAAGAACTATTTGGATTCTCTGCGTCGTGTCTCTCCACTTCAGTACATCCTCCATATTCAAAGTGATTTCTCTTAGGTGCATTTCTGATCATGTCACTTCCCTGCTCAGTCATTGCCTCTAGAATAAACTCTTCTGTTTACCTTTCAGAAACCTTTCATAATCTGGCCCCAAACCATATTTCTATTCTCATTGTACATTATTTTCTTATTTAATGGGGCTTCTTGAAAAAGATTTCTGTTCTTTTACAGCACTGAGGTATATATTTCTAGGGATATAGGAATGAACCAATACAAGGGAAAGATTGAAGATGCATAAGAAGTATTGGGGGAAAGGGGAAAGGACCGAAGCAAGCACAAAGTAGAGAGATCAGCCTTAGCAAGATTGGGAAGAAGAAAGAGATGGAAGGGATATATAGGAAGGAAGAGGTAATAATGCAGAGAAGTTTTGAGGACTGAGAAATGGAGAAATTCCCACTGAATAATCTCAAATAAATAGGAAGGTGGGTAATCGGCACAACCATGTGAAGGTATATGTTTTGAGGAGTATGAGGATACAGCTGGAATTTTGAGGAGAGAGGAAAAGGTTTGGAATGATATGGGCTGCAAGTAAGCAGAGTAGAAGAATTGTTAAGTGAAAGGATAGACCTATTTATGCAACATAAATTCCATGGGATATAAATATTTGATTTCATTATTTTTTTTCTATTACGGCTCAGTAGTCCTGGATCTGGAGCAGAGGAATTATATGGTGGTAGCTACCACTCAACCAGTCTAGAATAGAAGAAATCATGGAGTTGAGAGATGAATGTTGCCATATTTTTCATTCAGTCATAACATACTCATGGTTTGACATAGCTACTTGGAAACATGGGTACTAATAATATCCATTTATTTCTGAAAGGTCACAAATGAGTCCCACTTTTGGCAAGAAACCTTTCCCAGTCCTCCTTAGTCTTAGTGACTTCTCTCTGAGATTACTCCCAATTTATCATGTCTCTATCTCTCCTATCTCTATCCTAGCTGAAATAGGTAATTTTTCAAATATTATGAAGAAGTAAAGGAACACAGCAAATGAGGAAAGCTAGTTGTATCTAGGGATTGGAATAATGGCTAACATTTATAAGTTAGATGGAAAGTGGTGCCTTAAGGTTTGTAAAATACTGCACAAATGTCTCATTTTATTTGGTCACTGGAGACCTTAAAGAAAGAAAAGAGCCAAGTGGCAAGAACAGGTGGTGTGACAGGGGTAAAAACAGTGATAGTGGTTAGGAAATGGAGGCAGGGAATAGAGATCCACTCTTTATAGAAGTTTAGTGAACCATTGGCATTACGGTATTAACTCAGGGAGACAGTCTGGAGAGAGAGAAAGCAAAGCCAGAATAGGAAAATGGGTCACAGTGAGGACAATGAACAGGTTTTGTACGAGTAAAAGAACTGTAAAATGTGGATGGGCAGCATAGCATTGTCAAAGACGGAAATTTCTGAGTTCATGATCTGAAGGGGAAAAAACCTAGACCATTAATGTGACTTAAGGTGTTGTTATTTGATTGAGTGGCTGAATAAAGTGGGAACAGAGATTACTCCAGGTCTGGCACCTCTAAATTGTGTTCCCCTCTCCTAGTCATTATATCTTCAAAACATAGTGAAGAAAGTACTAGAGTACTTTCACATCTTAGTGATGTGAAGTCAGGGAACCTGGGTAAAAATCCTGGCTCTGCTATTTATTATCTGGGAGACCCTGAATGAGTTATTTTATCTTTCAGAGAAACTTTCCTCATAAATAATATGGGGGGGGGGGAGGCTAGACCAGATGATCTCTAAGTTCTCTTCTAGTTCTCAGTCCTGTGATCTCCCTTGAATGTTTCACCTTCTGTGGTTATACCACTCTATTATGCTGCTCCATAGGATCACAGATTCATTTATTTATAGGGCTAGTCTTCCATGTAAATCAAAAGTAATATAAATGTAAATCAAAAGTTTTTACGTGGTGGCCACAATTTAACATTCTGCCCAAACACAAAACTCTCCAAATTAATCCCTTATTGGCTTAGCAAAGATATCTTTTAGCCTTTACTACCTTCTTCTGGTTTCATGTATATCCTTAAATTCTGCTATACACTAATGGGGTAGAAGATGCATGTAACTAAGTATGTATAGGAAAAAAAGAAGAGAGATTAAGTTGCAGGAGGGAGTCAATAGGACAAAGGGTATGGGTGAAGAAGGGAAAGAAAAAGGAGAAATTTAAGAGTGGCAATAATAAGTTTAACTTAATTATTTCTTGACCCAGTATCTTTGGGTGTAAACGAATTTGTGAGCATAGTGGGCATAAGACAACCTCAGTATATTGCAAACGGAGAATTATGCAGGAGAGTCTATGAAAAAGTTGCTCTCAGAGATATGTACAATTGGAAAAAGATGGATGAGTCATTTGGTCAGTTTACAACCTTATATTCCATTGGTATCCATGCAATGTCAAAAGAATAAAAGGAAATTCCCCATATGTTAGTTAGATCTCCACTAGGCAAGTCCATGAAAAGAAAAGATGGCGAGTCCCATAAAATGGGCAGTAAGTTGTGACCTAGAGCATTAGAGTTGCTATCTATACTAATGTGATCACAGATACATGGACAAATTGGAATATATTCATTTTTCAAAAGCTGGTGAAAGTGATGAAGAGAATCGCTATTGAGGATTTGATTCTGTCTAACTGGGAGGACCTAGTTTCTGAAGCAGAAATTATGAGAACTTGGGACAAAGTACCATGAGATTTCAGAGGAGAAAAGGATAATTTGCATTTGGGAGAATGAAGGAAGATCTTGTAGAGCAGGAGACATTTTCCCTGGGTCTTGAAAAGTGGCTAAGATTTCAACAGGTAGAGACAGTGAGTAAGCAATGCATTATAGATGTAGGGAATGGTGCGATTGAAAGCATATAGACAATAAGTTACATGGTCTGTCTAGGGAATGATGAATGACTCAGTTTGACTTTAAATCCTCTAAACAGGTGATAGAGGAGAAGAAAATCAAACACAGTCTGACATGAACACATTTCAGAAGAGCAAATATCAAAGCATTTGAAGAAGCTTTTAGATAACCTAAAATTCTACAAAGGATGTCAACCCAGGAAAGATGAGAAATTTTCAAGAATGAAGATATTGTAATAACTTCAATGATGAAGAAGAGTTCTAGAGGGGTTTCTAAGTACTCTGACATGGTTTCACAGAGAACTCATATACAACTTTGGTTTTTGAAGAGAAATACATAGAAAAGACATAGTGAAGGACTAATACAAAAGTAAGGTAGAGTCCTATTGGAATAGCATCAGGAGCTTTAAAGATAGGAATGAGATGAAGCTAGCAGTAAATACTATGGCAAACAAACAAACAGACAAAAGATTGTACCTTAAAAAAGCAATATTTGGAAAAAATACAAGAAGAACAGTGCTATGGAGCAGATGGCATAAAGATTATGGGTATCAGAGAGAAAGTAAAACTATTCAAATCTAATTTGGCTTTTTTTTCCCTCTACCAAAGAATAATCATTTACAAAGAGTTTTATAGTAAATAATCATTACAAAGAGTATTATATGTTTTATTTCTAAATACCTCATATACTTCCCCTCTCTCCATTCACAGTACCACAATCCTAGTTCAGAACCTCATCATCTTCCACTCAAACTACTGAAATTTTCTCATATTGCTTCTAATCTCACCCCTTTCCAATCCATCCTTCACACAGTTGTCAAAATCATTTTACTTAAGTATAGGACTGACCTACCTTACTCAAAAAATTCACATGACTTTCTAATAATTTTAGCCTCAAATGTAAACTTCTCTGTTTGGAATAAAATATGTGACCCCAATTTGTTCTTCTGACCTAATTATACACTGCTTCCTTACACTACAGTTCAATCAAACTGGCCTTCTTATTCTTTCTCATTCGCGGCATTCCATTTTCCTTTTCTATGCTTTTGCCCTGAGTCTTCCCAATGCCTGCAATATCTGCCTTCCTCACCTGCACCTTTTAAATTACCTAGTTTTCTTTAAGTTATACCTTCTACATTAACGCTTTTTCTGCTCATCTCAATTGTTATCGATCTCTCACTCCTCAAATTAGCTTGTATATACTTATCTATTTATATGTTACACACTGTAACTGAATATAAGCTCCTTGAGGGAAGGGACTATATTTCTAGTGTCTAGCACAGTGCCTTTGAACAAAATGGCTTCATAAATATTTAATAAGTGTTTGGTGAAATGAAATGTTTATTTTCAGAGATGAAAAGGGCTTGTGCTTGGACCAGAATCCTCTCTGAGAAGTACCTGACAAAAATGACCATTCTTGCCTTTCCAGAAAGGTCTCAAGTTGTGGGCAAACCTCTGATTGTATCTCATTCCACTTTTGGATAACTTACAATCCTTAGTTGTTATTTTTTTCTTTATATCAAGTTGATCTTTTCTTTTTTTGCCTTTCTTTACCTTGTTCTTCCATTTCACACCAAATGAAACAAGCCTAATCCCTGTTTCATAAATTCTTCAAATGCATAAACACTGCCACCATATTTATTCATCTACCTTAATCTTCACTTTTCAGACTTATAGTACTATTGTAAAGTTGAGACTCCCACAAAATGGAAAAACACTGACTGATAGAAAATTGGAACCCAAGATCAGTAAGAAGATAATAAAAGAAAGTTTCTTTTCACTTGATAAGTTCAAGTACAGACAAAGCAAATCCCAGGCCACTGGAAGAACTGGATTGTATGATTACTAAGCTATTTTGAGTGATCTTTGAAAAATTGTGGAGGATGGCATTTTTGAAGTTGAAAAGAGCAAATGCCCTGATTTCTTAAAAAGGGAAGAGAATGGAACCTCTATATTATAGGATGATGAATTTGACTTCAGTTCTTTAAGAAATGTTAGAATGGATTATTTGAGGGATGAGTAGGTAACAGATATATAAGGAAGTACTGATCACCGGAAACTATAAGGGATTCATTGAAAACAGATCAAGCCAGATTAACCTAATTTCCTTTATTGTGATGTACACAATGACTTATGGCTGTTGTCCTTTGTTCTCAGAGGACCAAAATCACATCACTATGCTAAAGTAAAGTTTCAATGTGTCCAACTATGGTTGATCAGGCCAACATGGGCCCTGAATGCTCTACTGCAAGTCAAACACAAATAGTCATCGTGAACATTTGGGGTGGAATCTCCAAATTTGCCCATCCTGCACTTCCTTTGAGCTGTTTCATTTCTGTTTTGCTCATAGAGCACAGCATGTTCTCTGATGTGGGCAAGCCATGCTGAGTGGTCCTGTGCCAGTGTCTCCCATGTTTCACAATCAATTCCAAAGTTCTTAAAAGAAACCTTGAGAGTGTCCTCGTACCGCTTCTTCTGCTTGCCCTGTGTGAGTTCTCCATAAAAGTCTGTTTAGCAAGCATATGTTTTCTTTTGAACAATGTGTCCAGTTCATCAGAGTTGTGCTCTCTGAAGCAGTTTGACTGCTTGGCAGTTTAGTTAGAGTAAGGACTTCACTGTCTGGTACCTTTTTCTGCCTGGTGATCTTCAGAATCTTCCTAAGACAATGCAAATGGAAGTGATTCAGTTTCCTAGCATGGCGCTGGTAGACTGTCCAGGTTTCATAGGCCTGTAACAATGAGGTCAGCATAATAGCTCTGTAGGACTTCAGTTTGGTAGTCAGTCTAATACCTCTTCTCTCTCATACTTTCCTTCAGTGTCTCCCAAACACTGAGCTAGCTCTGGCAATGAGTGCATCACATCATTATCAGTGTGTACATCCCTGGAAAGTACACTGCCAAGGTAAGTGAACTTATCCACAGCATTCAGAACTTCTCCATTTGCTATAACTGATGCTTCCACATATGGATGGTGTGGTGGTGGCTGATGGAGCACCTGTGTTTTCTTGGTGTTAATTGTTAGGCTAACAGCACAAGCAACAAAGAATTGATCCATACTTTGTTGCATCTCAGTTTCAGAGGCTGCAGAGTACACAATCATCTGCAAACAGAAAATCACGCACCAACACTCCCTTCACTTTGGTCTTGACTTGTAGCCTTTTCAAATAGAAGAATTTGAAAACTCCCAACAATGCATCAAAATTCATATTACTACAAGATCAGACTACAGGTTTAAAATGAAAGAAATGCTGTTAGATATTATCATGTCAGTCTGTTTTGTTCAATGGTACTTTTTGTACAATGATACAATAGAAAGTTCTGTTGGTTTTGGGAAATGACAGTAGTTTAAAAAACATTAATATTTAATGTAAAAACCCTTAAAGTCTTTCATGACATACTTGTGGATGAGATGGAGAGGTGTGGAGCTATATGATAATACAATTAGGTATATTCAGAACTGATTGAATGGCTACACCTAAAAAGGAATTCATTCATTACAGTAAAAATTACTCTAGCCTATTGTCAACTAATCAATCTCTGGAGAATGGAGGGCCCTGAGAACCTGTCCTTGGCCCTGTGATGTTTAGTGTTTTATCATAGATTTGGATGAAGGCATTTGAGGCATTTTTATTGGATTTGTAGATCTCATAGAGTTGGCAGTGATGCACATTGTATGACAATAAAGATTGAAAAAAACATTGACAGGCTGGAATGCTGGGATGTATCTAACAAGATGAAATTTAATAGCAATAAATTAAAAATCCTACACTTGTATTTTTTTTAAATCATCTTGGAAAGTATGAGATGGAACAGGTAATCTGAAAAAGTTCTGCAGGTTTCATTGAACTGCAACTCAGTATATGTCCAGAGCAGTGACATGGCAGCCAAAAAGCTAATATCCTACGCTATGTAGAAAGACACAATGTCCAGAATTACGAAGGCAATAATATTGCTTTACCCTGATTCGTCAGAGCACATATAGTTCTCAGCACCATGTTTTAGGAAGCGAACAGACAAGTTGAAGATCATCCCAAGGAAGACAACTAAATTGGTGAGTGGCCTGATTGTATAAGGATTAACTGAAGGAACTGGTTAGGTTCAATCTAGAGAAGAGAAGATGGGAGGTGAGGTAGGAGTGATGGACATCTTAAAGTAGTTGAAGAAGCTATAATGTGGAAGAGGGATTATTATGGGATCGCAGATTTCATAGTATCATTGTCTTTTTTTTAGGGCAGCTAGGAAATGCAGTAGATAGAGTGCAGGGCCTGGAGTTAGGAAGACTGAGTTCTAATTTGACTTCAGACACTTACCAGCCATGTGTCCCTGGGAAAATCACACAACTCTATTTGTCTCAGTTTCCTCATCTGCAAGAAGAGCTAGAGAAGGAAATGGCCAACCACTCCAGTATCTTTGCCAAGAAAACCTCAAATGGGATCACAAAGAGTCAGACACAACTGAACAACAATGAAAATCATTCATTTAGTACTTGAAGGGATATTAGAGATCATTGAGTTCAACTCCCTAGTTTTACAAATGAGGAAACTGAGGCCTAGAGAAGTTAAGTGGCTTTCTCAAGACCACAAAAGTCTGAAGTCTTCCTGACCAAAAATGCAATACTCTAGCCACTCTATCATATTGCCTTTTAGATTAAACTTGTTCTACTTGACTCAAGAAAACAACTAAGATCAATGGATGGAAGTTGAAATGAGGCAGATTTTGGCTCAAAGTAAAGAAAAATTTCCTTAAAATTGGTGCTTTCTTGGGGTAGAATGAGATGTCCTCCCCATGGGAGATCTTCAAATGAAGGATGGATGACTAATTGTCAGGCATGTAGGATAGAGGATTTTTGTTCAGGCACAAGTTGGACTAGATGGTGTCTGATTTCCCTTCTACCACTGAGATCCTGTGATTCTGTGCAATGACCCTTCTATCACTTTTTTTGCATGGGACTGAAATTCTCAGAATAATCTGAGCACTGTACTAGTGGGCATTAAATGAAGGCATAGAGAAATGTGCCTTTGACTGTTCCAGGTCCAGAAAAGAATATTCACACAATATGAAAGATGGCTAATTCAAATTAATCAATCAGAAAACTAAAATCATCATTACTTTAGGTACTTTTGTAAAATGAAACATATATTTTATGAATACAGCCAATCAGGGAATTTATTTTGCTTTACTATTCATGTTACAGGGAATTTATTTTTCTTTTCTTTTTCCCTTTTTTCCCCCAGTAGAGTGCTGTTAATTTTTTAAAAGTATTTTCAAGAAAGGAAAGGGAAGAGAGAAAAAGTTAAGTACAAACTTACCAAATTCTCAATAGTTCTACTTAAGGTTCTGTATTCTTGTGAAGTTGGTGAATCTAGCTGTGATGTGTATTCTACATTTGTGATGTGAAGGTTACTTTGATAAAGGTATGGTTTCTGAGCTGTAAAGAGAAAAAATGTTCATTTATTAGTGGTTAGGAACACACATTAATAATGACTATAATAAGTTTAGTATAGTATAGCATTAAAGATAGATGACTTGCCTTGGAGTCAGAAAAATCTCTGTGTAAGGCTCCCCCCAACACATACTGGCAAGTGATTTTCTCAGTGCTGTAGTCTCAAAGACTATAGTTTACAGATGCATCACCAATCTGCATTGCTAGAGGAAGCTTTCACACTATGAGTTCCCTAGACCCATGAAATCATACTCCCAAAAAGGGAGCATCAGAAGGCTATATTGAATGAAGTATAATTTTAAAACTAATGTAAAATTTGCTAAAGTTACTTTTCCTCCAATTTGCCTTAAAAAAGGAAGGAAATAAACATTGTTAAGTGCCTGCTAAGTGCCATGGGCTGTGTTAAGAACTTTATAAATAATACCTCATTTTATCCTCACAACAACCCTGGAAGGTTGGTGCTTCTATGATACCAGTCAAGGGAACTGCAGGAGACAGAGATTAAGTGACTTGCCAAGAGTCATAGAGCAAGTAAATGTTTGAGTCTGGATTTGAACTCAGGTCTCCTTGACTCCGGCTCTAGTCTACCCATTGCTCTATTACTTGTCTTCTACACAGACTGAAATGGGTTAAAAGCCTTTAAGCTAGTTTAGCAAGTCATATCATCTGGCTTCAATATACTTCTAATATCTTTAGGTAGAGAAATTCAAAGTGCTCTGAAAATATCAATTAATTCCAAAGGCAGTGGTTTTATTTTCATCTAACCAAGATACAGTTTTAGAGATGGACCCTGGATGTCATTTAAGCAGTCATTACTTTAAACAAACCAGAACAGAAATCTTTTGATACTGAATAATAGAATCTAAGAGTTGGAAAGGTTATTTAGTCAAATACTTTAGTGACGACTGTTTTCTCTATTAAGCTATTTCCCAAATACCACATTCACAAATATGAAAGGGCCAAAAGCTCTATCTTTCCAGGTTCATTAGAAACATTGTCTTCATCTGTATAACTTATTGAGTCTCTTTTCAGAGAGAATTCAAATTAATTTTTTATTAAATTCTCCAGAATACTGGCATTCACTGATGTGTCTCTATTTCAATATGTGCTTCAAAGAGACTCACATACCCACATTAGAAGTCTGCAGAACAATGAAACATGTGGAGTCTCAGTAAAAGTAGGCGAGGCATTTGTTTAGACCAAAGATGCTGCTCACTAAGCTGGTTTTTTGAGAAAAGCTGACTGTATTATGTTATGCCTTCCTTCAATATTTTCATCATCTTTTAAGTGTGGGTGGTTCCTCCACTGACTCTAATCCCAACTCTTCGATGGTTTGGTAGTTAGTCTTCAAGAATTACTCTGGCTAAATAGTTCATCAACCTGTGCCCAATCTCGTGATAAGCCTCTCCAAATTTAGCTAAACTGGTGTTCCTGCTGGTAGGTAGACTTAAATGTGTCATTGAGCCTATTTGATGACTTTCCAGCTTGGTAGAACCCGCCAGTGCCAGAGCTTGTGCACTACTTGTATTGCCTTCAAGAATTCAAGATCCCTTCTTTGCAATGGTGAGGCATCAGAGGAGGACTTGAGTGAAGTCCTTCCAATTTAACTAAATGATCAAATTACGTTTAGCTGCATTTGAATTACTTGTAAATAACACCATGTAGCTAGATGACACAAAGGATAGAGAGTTGTACTTGAAGCTGGGAAGACCTGAGTTTGAATCTTGCCTCACATCCTTTCTAAGTTATGTGACCCTAAGCAAGTCATTTACCTTCACTTAGCCTCAGTTTCCTAATTTGTAAAGTGGGGATGATAGCACATCCTCAGACAGGGTTGTTGTGAAGATCAAATGAGACTAAATACACAAAGAAGTTTGCAAAGCTTAAAGTGCTATATAAAAACTAGCTCCTATTATTATAATTATTGATCAGGATTAGATTCATAGGTTTTGGGTCCAGAAAAGATATTATTAGTAATCTAGTCTATAGGATCATAATAAAGGATTCTCAGAGTCCAGTACTCACAGTACATTTTTTCTAATTAGTTAATATCCAATGAATTAGTGTCCAAACTCCAGGTTGACTATTTGAGAATCTAATGCTAATATATAAAAAAGCCTGAAATAAAAGCAAAATATAATCTCACCCGATAATATATCAATAACAATAATAATTTATTTTAATCTGAAACCAAATATATATTTTCCTGACACTCTGAAATTCACCCTTGGACCAGTTAAACTAAGAGTTGAAAGCACTGAGCTCAAGTAAAAAGAAAGAGGGAAAATTTTAATCTTAGAAAAGCAGCATAATAAAAAAGTTCCTTTCCTTCAGTATGGGAATGCAAATCCAAAATAAGGGTTAGTACATTGCAAAATCTGCAAGAATCAAGAGAGAGAAAATGGTATCAGTGGGGAAATGTAGACATGGGCAAATGTTACAAATAAAATTTGTAATGTCTTGGGGTGGCTAGGTGGCACAGTGAGTAAAACACTGGCCCTGGAGTCAGGAGGACCCAAGTTTGGTTCCAGCCTCAGACACTTAACACCCACACAAAAAAACTAGCTGTGTAACCTTGGGCAAGTTACTTAACCCCAATTACCCTCCAAAAGGCAAAAAAAAGAAATTTTGTAATGTCTTCTCTTTTTACTATACATTGTATAGTTTATTTGGAAATTCCTACCTTTTTTTTTTTTATCTGAAGGGCTACTTTTACAAACTTGACTAAAGAACAAAATCAGCTCATACTCACCAAATGCTAAAAAGTGGATAAGGAGACCAATGGTTACTCCCAAGATCACCACTCCAGCCACCACAAAAATGCCAACTACAAATGGATTTAGTGATCTGGTGGCTGATGCCACCCGTCCTGGCCTTAAATTGGAAAGAAAAGAAAAGGTTACTTTTACTACCCAGAAAAGCAGACATTACTGTTATTATTGATACCCTTTTTCCTATGACAAAGTAGTCTTCTGGTTTATATGGTTTGATCTTGTAGGAGATGAAAAGAGTCACTATTATTATTCTTTCATGGAATCTCAGCAGGGAACAGAGAAGTAATTTTTTTACCTTCATTCATCTGATCTAACCCATACTCAAGCACAAATCTTTGCACCATTCCCAGTAAATCATCATCCATTTCTCACTTGAACACCTCAAATGAGGAATAATATATTATTTCCCAGAGCAGATCGTTCCACTTTTGTAAAATTCTAATTGTTGGTTATTTTAATTAGCCTTGATATCTCCAGTGTCAATCCAGAGCCATTTACATAGCAGGCCCTTCAGAAGTGTTTGTTGAATTTAATGGAATTGAAAGGTTAGTACACAAGTTTGAATGGTTGTCATTACCATCCTGTCTACTCCCCAGTACTGTCTCTATAGGAGATGTTCTTGTATGCACAATGAAAGAGGAAAGAAGGGGCCTTGGAAAGGTAAAAGGAAGGTATATCAACTATGTTCTGCAGTTCTCCTTAGCACGTGGGTGCTCAAAGATTAATGGGAATATTCAGGTTTCCTTTGAATTTTGAAATAGCTATTGAAATCCCTTGACCCATGATCTTCCAGCTGGGATCACTTCACCTTCATCTGTCCTCTTATCTCTGTCCCCAGCCTTTCAGAACAGCTTTGTTTCTAGACAGAAATGATATCAGAGCTCTACATGTAAAATAACTTAGCATCGAATAACATTTGCTGCTAGTCTTGCTCTGATCTTGTACTAATTTTAGTAACTAGCTCCTGTCTAGTTTGTGAATAAGTTTTTCACAGTACTGAAATCTCATATCTTATTCCTTGTACTAAGTTTTTTCCTTGATAGGGTAAAAAAATTTTTTTTAACAGAATAGGTTTAGGGAGTTCTCAATGAGGGAAAAATACTCTTTCAAGGCAGATTAATACTTCCTCAGCAAGTTATTGTCTCATGTGACATTTTAAAAAGTTTGAGAGACATAGTTCCTGGGTAATTTCATAATTTTAGCAGGTTATTAATAAAAGGATGATCATTTGGCCATCTCTTACACAAAAGACATCTTATACTAGGATATATATGCTATCAACTGCTGTATACCCTGATTCTATTTTCCTATTTGCATCTCTGTTTATCTGCTGCTATCCCACTTCTGTGATCCTCTATCCATTTGTCTAGGATCATGTCATATACAACTAGGACTTTTCAGGATGCACCGCTGTGGTCTGGCAGTGTCACCTTTCACATATTCAAATCACCATGAAATTGAATGAATATTTTTGTTGACTAAAATGCTATGCGTAAGACCACATTAGTCTTCTTGCTTAGTATATACTTTTTTAATGTACACACACTCATATGTTGTTTTCCACTTTGGATCTTGAAGGGTTAGAATAAGAATAAGATTTACTGAAAACTTTTGCATCTCTAGTATCTCTTGGATTATAAATGAATCGGTAAGTTACCCAATTCTCCTATCAGGAGTTGGTTTTTAGGATGAAATAAATTATCTTTTACTGTATTATACCTCCTTTACTGATTAAAATTAGTCAATTTCAATTTTGCTTGGAATGTTCATATTTCTAGAGATTATGAGCTTTTTCATTTAATTCCTTATTATTTCATTTTGTTCCCTGATTGACATTTGCAAAAGAGGACTTATTTTCTCTCTAACTAGGAAGGAGGTATTTATAATAATGATATTTTAATTTGTTGCAGCCAAGTTTATGCTTACAAATTATAGGTAAATAAAATCTGTAGCAAAACTAAATCATTTTAGACATTGGCTTCCACTTCCTTATCTACAAACCTTTTAACAGAGTTTGAAAGTAGCTAAATTTACATGTTTAAATTTTGTTTCCTTTTCACTATCCTGTTCACTTTCTGATAGAATTGCCCAAAGCACCAGTCTCTATGCAGCTCACACTCAAGGATCTATATATCAATCTTGACTATCTCTGCTGACCTCCAGGATCATACTTTAATTGCTTATTGGACATTTCCCACCAGATGCCCTGTAGGCATCTCAACCACAGCCTGTCCAAAAGTGGATTCATTACTTTCTTCCCAAATCCATTCCTTTTGTGAATTTATTTTTTTTAGATAGTGTCACCAACCCTTCAGTCACCAAGGACCACAACCTTGAAATCACCCTCAAAAATTCATTTTTCCTCACTCTTTGTATCTAACTATATGGCACATCTTACTGATTCCATTTACACAAAATCTCTTGTATCCTTCTTTACTGCATTCACACAACTATCACCCAAGTTTTAATCCTCATCACCTCTCACCTGAACTATAAAAATAACTTACTAATTGGTGTCTCTCCCCTGTTTCTCTTTCCATACATGCATCCTTCATACAGCTGCTGAAGTTATTTTTCTATAGCACAGGTTTGATCATGATCAATAAACACCTGTTATTTCCTGTTACCTCTAGGGTCAAATGTTCTCTGTTAGCACTTATAGACATTATACATTAATTTTTCCACATACTCTTTGGTCTAGTGGCAAAATTGACTTTATTGCTGTTCCTCTTAAATGATATCTAGTCTCTTTGTCTTTTATAAACTGCCTCTAATGCTTGGAATGTGGTCTCTCCTCATCTCCGTCTCTTAGTATCCCTTATTTCCTTCAAAGCTCAACTTAAAAATTATCCTGTATATGAAGTCTTCCTAACTCCCCACGTTGCTGATTTTCCTGATACCACAAATTTGCTCCAATTTTTTCCTCACCTTACAATTTCATTAATATAGTGAAATATAAAAGTAAATAAATAAACAGTGCCCTCCACCAAGATCAGTATTTGTACACTTTACAGTCATAGAGAATTGCCCTCCTCTAATCACCTTTTATTTACGTTGCATTTGTGTCATATATTTTAATATACTTACAAGAGTATATTTGTATTTATTATTTCCTCTGATAGAACAGAGACTTCTTGAGAGCAGGGACTCTTTAATTTTTGTCTTGATATCCCTGGCACAGTGCTTGCCACATAGTATGCACTTAATGAATGCTTGCTGATTGAATGAGGTAACAATAATAACACATTAGGTATATGAAAAAAATGCTCTAAATCATCATTGACTAGAAGAATGCAAATTAAAACAACTCTGAGGTACCATCTCACAGCTATCAGATTGGCTAATATTATAGAAAAGGAAAATGATTGATGTTAGAGGGGAAGTGGGAAAACTGGGTGACTAATACACTGTAAGCAGAGTTGTGACCTGGTCCAACCATTCTGGAGAACCATTTGGAATTATGCCCAAAAGACTACAAAATTGTGCATATATCCTTTGACCCAACAATACCACTACTAGTTTTGTATCCCAAAGGGATAAAAAAGAAAAGAAAAGATAAGGACTTATGTGTACAAAGAAGTTTATAGTAGTTCTTTTTTGTGGTGGCAAATTGGGGAATGGCTGAACAAGTTATGGCATATGAATGTGATGGGATGCTATTGTGCTATAAGAAATGATGAGCAGGGGCGGCTAGGTGGTACAGTGAATAGAGCACTGGTCCTGGAGTCAGGAGGACCTGAGTTCAAATCCAGACTCAGACACTTAACACAAAAACTAGTTGTGTGACTTTGGGCAAGTCACTTAACCCCAAATGCCCTCAAAAAAAGAAAAGGAAAAAAAAGATAAGAAATGATGAGCAGGATACTTTCAGCAAAACCTGGGAAGATTTATATGAACTAATGTAAAATGAAGTGAGCAGAACCAGGAGAAGAATGTATATAGTAACAACAATATCATATGATGATCAACTGTGAATGATTTAGCTATTCTCAGCAACCCAATGATCCAAGACGATTCTAAAGGATTTATTACAAAAAGTGCTATCCACCTCCAGGGAAAGAATGGATAGAATCTGAATGCAGATCAAAGCAATTTTTTTTTACTTTATTTTTCTGGGGTTTTTTTTGGTCAGTGTCTTCACAATATGACTATTATGGAAATATATTTTGTATGATCCATATCAAATAGTTTGCTCTCTCAATGAGGGGGGAGGTAACTGAGTAAGGGAGTGAATTTGGAACTCAAAATAAAAAAAAAATTAATATTAAAATTGTTTTTACATATAATTGGAAAAAATAAAATGAAATAAAAATAACACATTTTAATGGTGCTTTAAGATTTATTCAGGGATTTCCAAATAGGTGGATAATGAAAGATTTTGTCTACTTGGTTTTTTTTTTTGTTCAAACTTGTAATTTCCATGACATAGGGATCTTGTGCTAAAGAAATTCTCCATGAGGCAGCTAGGTGGCACAGTGAATAGAGCACTGGCCCTGGAGTCAGGAGGACCTAAGTTCAAATCTGGTCTCAGACACTTAACACTTACTAGCTGTGTGACCTTGGGCAAGTCACTTAACCCCAATTGCCCTGCCTTCTCCCCTCCGAAAAGCAAAAAAAAAAAAAAATTAAAAAAAGAAGAAATTCTCCACCAATACAAATCAGCAACTATCCAGTAATGTATAGCTTTTGAGAGTTACCTGATGTTAAGGAAGACCCAAGATAGCAGAGTAAAAGCAGGGATTTACCAGAGCTCTCTCACAAACCCCTCTAAATATCTATAAAAATTACTCTAAACAAATTCTAGAGTAGCAGAAGCCACAAAAAGACAGAGTGAAATGACTTTCCAGTCCAAGACAACCTGGAAAGGTCGACAGAAAAGGTCTGTTGCACCAGGCTGAGAGAGGGGTGCAATTCAGTGCAGAGTGAGCCAGCACAGACCAGGTCCCAGAAAACCCAGAGCAGGCCCCAGGGGACTGAATCACTGACAGCTATGGGGATTTTCAGACTTTGCAACCCACAAATGCCAAAGACAACTTAGAAGATCAGTAAGAATGGGCTGTCAGACCTGGGTGAGAGAGGAGTGCTATCCAGCCCTGGCCCCAACACAGCCCCAGCCCCCAGAAAACCAGAAGCGGGTCTTAGGAGTGATTGAATTATCAGTGGTGACAGCAGCATCAGTGGCAGTGGCTGTTTCTGGAGCTCTCAGCCCACAGACAGTAAGGGGATCAAACAACTGGTCAGGAAATTATGAGGATCTCTTTGCTATCACTGAGGTAGGACTCTTGCTTTGCTCATACTTGGATATGGGTTACAGTCCTCAATAGCAATCCTTGGGCAAGATCTCTATGCCATGGAAATAACAGTATAATAGAGCTTGTGGCAGCAGTGGAGGCTGCGGAGGGGTTCAATCACAGTCCCAGGACTTAAAAGAGTGCTTGTGATCACTCATAAACCAGAGCACAGGCCAGGAGAGGAGTAAACACCTCTTCTTAAATCATACCACCTTGGAAGAACTGAAAACTTATAGGTCCCTAGAAATATTTCTGAAAACAACTACACAAAACCCCTGAAACTTGGAACAATACACCCTCCACATTGAAAGCAGATCTCTACCCTAACAAAGAGTTAAAAAGTCAAGTAATAGGCTGGGAAAATGAGCAAATAATGGAAAAAACTCAGACTATAGAATCTTACTTTGGCAACAATCAAAACAAACACTCAGAAGAAGACAACAAAGTCAAAGCTCCTACAGCTAAAGTCTCCAAGAAAAATATAAATTGGTCTCAGGCCACAGAAGAACTCAAAAACAATTTTGAAAATCAAGTAAGAAGGGTGGCTAGGTGGTGCAGTGAATAGAGCACCGGCCCTGGAGTCAGGAGGACCTGAGTTCAAATCCAGCCTCAGACACTTAACATAAAAACTAGCCATGTGATGCTGGGCAAGTTACTTAACCCCAATTGCCCTCCAAAGAAAGAAAAGAAAATCAAGTAAGAGAAGTAGAGGAAAAGTTGGGAAGAGAAATGAGAGTGATGCAAGAGAAGCATGAAAAATGAGTCAACAGCTTGATAAAGGAGACCCCAAAAAATGATGAAGAAAATAACACCCTAAAAAAATAGACTAGACTAATTGGCAAAAGAGGACCAAAAAGCCAATGAGGAGAAGAATGCCTTAAAAAGCAGAATTGACCAAATGAAAGAGGAGGTCCAAAAGATCACTGAAGACAATAATTCCTTAAAAATTAGAACAAATGGAAGCTAATGACTTTATGAGAAATCAAGCAATTATAAAACAAAACCAAAAGAACAAAAAAAAATAGAACACAATGTGAAATATCTCTTTGGAAAAACAACTGACCTAGAAAATAGATCCAAGAGAGATAATTTTAAAATTATTGGTCTACCTGAAAGCCACGATCAAAAAAAAAAATCCTAGACATCATCTTTGAAGAAATTGTCAAGGAAAACTGCCCTGATATTCTAGAACCAGAGGGTAAAATAGAAATTGAAAGAATCCATCGATCACCTCCTGAAAGAGATCTCAAAATGAAAACTGCCAGTAACATTATAGCCAAATTCCAGAGTACCTAGATTAAGGAAAAAATATTGCAAGTAGCCAGAAATAAACAATTCAAGTATTGTGGAACCACAATCAAGATAACACAAGACTTAACAGTTTCTACAAGATCAAAGGACTTGGAATGTGATATTCTGGAGGTTGAAAGGAAGTTACCTGGGGTTAAATGGTCTCCTAGTGGTTGCAAAGCCAGTATGTGTGAGAGACAAAACTTGAACTCAGAAATGTTTTCCTGATTCTGAAGCTTACTTTTTATCTCCTACATCATATTGTCTCACAAATGCAAGGGTTATTCTTTTTTTTTTAATGGATGAGGAAATTGAAGCACAAAGAATTAAACTAGTGATAAAAGCCTAGATTCATATCCATATTTCCTGATTTTAAGTCTAGTACTCTTTGTTCTACAGTAGAACAAGAATATAGATCCTATACAAAGTAAGTAATCAGCCTTTGAATAATTGATAGTGAATTGTGTTTTCAAAGTTATACTTTAGCAGTTGCAAGTAAAGACATTCAATGTTAAGAGTAAGAGTAATGAAAACCTGGCTTAAGTTGGAGACTTAGAAAAATTTTGAGTCAGCATATTTTGTACCTTGGATGATCCTCCTATGGGAATCTCTTTAGAAATAACTTTGCTTCCAATTTCTTTTAAACTCAAAGCTCCATGAAGTGCATGACTCAGTAAACAGAGGGTAGGGTAGCTAAATCACCTTAATCTCACAATTACATAAGCATGTGTGACTCTGATCTAAAATATTAGCATTCTCTTGATAACATTGATGTATATTTTTATATGTAATTTACATTTTGTATATCTAATTTACACATCAATTACCAGGCTTTGTTGATGATAAAGTATAAATCAAGACAAAATAAATGGACAGCTATACAGCACTTACCTTTTGACTCTTAAGAGATAATATTCCTGCAAACTAATCACCAGTTCTTTATACCTAACCTTCACAGCATTGTAGGCAACCACTGATCTCAGTCAAAATGATTTGCCTATCCACTTGTACATTGCATGTTAGCCCTTTCATCCTTTTATGGATGTGATATATGTTCAAACTTTTTCAGTATTTTTTTTCCAACTTAATTAGTACCATACACTCTAGGAGAATGACTCTCCTTGGAACCACACATTATCAGTTGGGGAAACTTCATGTGTGAAAATATATATCATTACACAAATTCAGTATTTATTAGTTAAATAATGCTTATTATGGTTCTTTATACAGAGCGGGCCCTCAATAAAATAGTATTGATTTTACTTTTGTGTAGCTGGCCTAATAATTTTTTTTTGGTTTTGTGTTGGTGATTCACTTACTTAGGATTCACCTTCTATTTTTCCTCCCTGCTACTTTCCAACTCATTGGAAAGCTGAGGAAAAATTATCATCTTTTAAGAGTTAGGCAGATGTACAAAAGAAGTGTTAGATCATACTACCTTCTAAAAACAGAAGGATTGAAATCATCTACTGGAAAACTGAGCAAAGCTATACTCTGCTCCTATGGAGGAACTGGGAAGGGAAGCTACAAGAGAGAGAGATTGGCCCTATATTCAGAATTTGAATTTGACCTAGTTTGCAACTATAAGTTGCTAAGTTCATGTAGACCTTAGGGGAGGGTTGTTCATGGTGAGGTATCATTTTTTTCCATGATCTTTTATGAGTTCTGTTTCTTTTTTTGGGGGGGGGGTTCTTTTTTTTGGGTTTGTTTTTTTTAACCAGAAATAAATCTGCTCAAATTTTGAGCCTTATAAACCAGGATCATGCAAAGGGAGTTGGTGACAGTACACTAGGTAGTGTCAGACAGGAAATTCCTGGGTAGTTTGGGTGGGGTGGTAAACCACAGAAGTGATTAAGTCTTCAGTGTGTATGCTTGCCCTTAATATTTTGTGAAAATCTCCGACTTGATGGTTGTGCATATACATATGGATATGCATATACATAAATGTGTATATACATATACAAATATATACATATTTATGTGAATATACCTTTACAACTATGCATATATCATATATGGACCTTATGGGAACCATATATATATACATATATGATATGATTATGAAATAATGAGATTATAGGTGGTAAAAAGCTCATGGATCATAAATTTAGAGGTGAAAGAGACTTTAAAGGTCATTGAATCTACCCTCCTCATCTTATAAATAAAGAAATAAATACTGAAAGACTTTAAATGACTTTCTCAGGGTCATGCAGCTAGTCATTATCTGAGGCAAGATTTGAACTCAGATCTTCCTGATTCCAATCCCAGACCCCTAGCCACTATACTGTCTGGATGCCTCAAAAACCATGAAATTACTTCATAATTTTATTTTTCCATCCTATATACCCACATATATACATATATATACACGCATATATATACGTATATATGTACATATATACGTATATATATATATGTGACTCTACAGAAAGACTTTAAAAAATAAAGTGATGTTTAAAACCAATATACACTTTAAAAAATATATTTATCTTAATAATTACCATCTCCTGGGTTTAATTCGTTTGGCTGCCAGTATTAGCATTGGTTTACTCTAAAATGAGGTTATACCCTGCACTTCAGACATTTTACGAATTATATGATTTCATCTCAAGGTGGACCCAACAAAAAAGTATGGATTAATATGACTTTCATTATAAGGAGGAAAACAGCTTAGTGTCATTTTGAGAGGGAGTAGAGTGAATTGGAAATGGAGTATGGAGACATAGGCTAAAATTTCAATTCTGATACTAACTCTGGGACTACAGATAAGTGACTTAACTAGTCTGAACCTGAGGAGGAGGAAAGGCAGCAAGAACCCATGGAAGCAATCTACTTAAGGAAGTTGTAAAGCACTTACACATTTACCTTGTTATTGTTTTTAGAAAAGCATTTTGTAAAGCCCTAAAGTATAGGAGAAAGGTGGGCCGTTAAAATCATGCTGGTGATGATGATGGCAGGCCAGTACCATGTCCATATTATTTGTGATTATGATACATGGAAAAAAAATGTTTGGTCTATTGGTGCTGACTGGCCTTCAAGGTTTTTACTTTGGCAGTGTCTGGTCTCAATTGAAATTCTTTCTCCATGTCCATTAATATTCAAGTTTCAGGATGCTCCCTGATAATTATTATCCAATTTCAAAATGATAGCTTTCATTCCCTGGGTTAGGAAATTACTTTGTTCCCTTAGGCATCATCAAACAACCTCTGTTAGCAGAGATCTAAGCAAAGGTCTTCAGATTGTGTCTGATTGAAAATGTATTAAAACATTATTTAAAGGGAATATAAAATGTCATATCTTTATTCTTATTTCTCCCAATCTGTACTCAAAAGGAATTCCCTCTAAAACATATCTGACAAGTGGCCATTCAGACTTCCTGAATACCTCCAGTGAGGCTACAAAGGCAGCCCATTCCCCTTTTGGATAGTTCTAAATGAGTAGCACCTAGGTGGCAAAGTAGATAGACCACTGGCCCTGGAGTCAGGAAGACATCAGTTCAAATGTGTGACCCTGGGAAAGTCACTTAGCTCTGTTTTCCTCAGTTTCCTCATTTATAAAATGAGCTGGAGAAGGAAATGGTAAACCACTTCAATATCTTTGCCAAGAAAACCCCAAATGGGGTCATGAATGGTTGGACATTAGTTTTCTCCTAACATCAATACAAAATTTGTCTCTTTGCAGTATGTTTCTTTCCTTTTGTTTCTGCCTTTGGGGCAAAATAAGTCTAATTTCTCATTCCCATGATAGTCCTTCAAGACAGCTATTATCTTCATTCTCCTTCTCCAAGGTATCCCCTTCAGGATAAAGAGCCTCAGTTTCTTCAAGGAATCCTCATATGCAATAGATTCAAAACCTTCACCATCCTGGATATCCTCCAGCTTACTAATGTTCTTCTTAAACTCTGGTGCCTGGAACTAATTACTGTAGTCTAAGAGTGTTCTGGCCAGGGTAGAATGAAGAAAAAGTTCACCTTCATATTCATGGAAACTATATGTCTATTAGTGTAACCCACATGACCTTTTTTGGTTTCCATGTGACTTTGGTGTCCCAGTTTGAACTTGCAATCTACTTAAAACTTCCCTTTTTTCCCTTCAGGATAACAGCCATGTTAAGAACTTATAGGTTTCCAATACAGTATTATTAACTTTATATTGATTGTGATTTATAATTTCATGTCCATTTATTTTATATTACTTATTAGTACCCATTTGAAATATTATATTCTGCACTAGTCTTGGAAGAAACAAAACTGTCTTGAGCTATTTCTCATAATTTAGATTTTTAACTGTCAGATTGTCATTTCTTCTACTTTCTTCCCCCTGGATAATACTAAATTAATTAGTCCCTGTCCCTGTGGTTTTTCTTTTATTAGTGTGCTTCTCCAGTCAAAGGCACTCCAGACTAACTTCATTTTTTTTGTTTTTGCATTCATTCAACAAATATTTATTGGGTTCTTTCTATTTTCATGGCACCATATTATTTTATATGTGATATATGAAAATAATGCCAAAGTCTCTGTCCTAAAGGAGAAAATAGAAGAGAAGAGATTTACATGGAAATCCACAAAGCAAGCACCAAGTGATGTGTAAATAGAACAGACACAATGAGGTAGGAGTTCTGATGAGGGAAGGATTCTTTCTGACAGGGGTGAGTGAGGAAATGGCATTTGTACAAACCTTGGTGAATGGCTAGACAGAGGGGATGGGCATTTCAGGTGGAAGAAACAACATAAGCTAAAAGAAGACTGCTCAAAAGCAAAAAAAAAAAAAGACAAAGCTTGTTAATGGAATAATGATATTTGAAGTGAGTTATAGCATAGGGTTCATCTGATGGAAAAACATTTCAGGACCTGCTTATGTGGCTCCTTGAATCAACTGTCATGTGATCACACAGAATTTTGTAATCATAGAATATAGTTGGATGGGATTACAGGGATGAACTAGTCTAGCCTACACCCGATCAGACTTCTCTACCATACCCAAAGGCTGCCCCAGCTTTTACCTGGAGACCTTGAGTGAAGGTGAACACCCTAACTCCCGGGCTAGTCCATTCTGTTTTTGGACTGCTCGTTACCAAATTATTCCTTGCATCGAGCCTAAGTTTGCCTTTTTACCATGACTCTGGGGTTCCTACTTTCCAGGGCCAAGCAAAACAAGTCTAATCACTTACCTCCATGAAAGATCTCCAAATACTTAGAGCAGATATCTTATCCCCTCTGTCTCACCCTCTTGCCACCCTAACATGGAGAGGCTGTGCTGACATACTCTTGCAGAGATGTGTATACCTTGGCTTATTGCTACTACTTTGTTCTAGGGCTATTTCAGGCCAGTCCTGTCCTGAAGGATCATCCCTCATACAGTATCAGCTCTGGTGAGTATACTCAAGGCTGTGATTCTTGGACTTTCCATGCATTTGGGCCTTCTCTGTATGTTTTTGTATTCATGTGAGGAAAAAAAAAAGATTTACCCTCTTCCCATGGAATCAAAGAATTTTAGGGCCAGAGGGAATTTGAGAAATAATTTAATTTAGCTTTCTCATTTCATACAATCACAGAATCTTATAGGTTAATTAGTCCAATCTTTCTTGAGCATGGATCCTCTGTACTATATCCCTGGAAATTGAGCAACTGGCCTCCAGGTGGTCAGAAATTCATTATCTCCTAAGACAGCTAATTCTACTTGTGTATAGCTAGCTCTAATTGTTAGAAATATTTTTTTTCTTTATGTTGACACAGATTCTGCCTCTGCCTTTTAAAATGTAGCTTGCTTTTAGGATAGTATTTGGATCTTTCCCAGCATGGTAAGAACTTTGGCTCTTCCGGCATGGCCTTTAAGAACCATCATCTCCTCTGTAAGACTTTCTAGAATAGGAGCTTGTGAAGTAGTTAGTTAACCCTAAATTATATATAAGGAACTTCTGCCTGGGTTAGGTAAGGCTTCTATGTTTTCTTTAGTGTAGACTCTCATCAATATTTGGGGATTGGAAGTTTGTTTATTGGAGAATGTCCCAAACTACAAACCCCAGAGCCATAGGCTCTGCTTCTAAGACTTCCATGCATTCAGAACTGCCATCTGATTTACTGATGTAACCTAATGATGCCTGGACCTTGCCACCCACCCTACTACTATTTCTTTTGAATTTTAGACCTTTCCATTCACTCAGCAACTGAATTTTCTTATATATATTGTCTTTCCTAATTAGTCAGTCAATAAGCATTCATTGTGGGCCAAATACTGTGCTAAGCACTGGAGATACAAAAAGTGACAAAAGATAGTTCCTGACTTCAAAGAGCTCACAATCTAATGGGGGAAGACAGTGAGCAAATATATATATACAAACAAACAATATGCAGGACAAATAGGAAATAATTAATTGAGGGAAAGGCACTAGAATCGAGAGGGATTGAGGAAGGCTCCTGGAAGAAGGTGAGATTTTAGCTGGAAACCTATTCATGGGTGAGGAAAGAGGGAAATCTCTTGGCATGTGGGAGATTCTGAAAAAAGTCATAGGGGAAGCTAAAAGCTAGATTACAAGAAGAAAATATCTGTTTCTATGCTCAGTTTTGTGCAAAAGACTGGAGAGAAGTGGCAGAAGTGTTGGGGTGATGAGGTGGGAGGTTTGGTTTTCTTTTGTCCCAATGAGTGAAAAGTACCAACATCTAAAAATTCAGGGAGAATCAGTAGTAGTTTCCACAACACACAGTCTGAGAAGCCCCTACACTAAAGATGAATAGGTGAGTAGTGCCTATAGCCCATACTGGGGTCCCAACTCCTCCAATCCATTAAGCCTCTTGCCCTCCTACTTTGTTGTAAAGCACAAGGACTATTTGGAAGGTAGTAAATCTTCCTGAAAAAAAAAAAAAAACAACAACTGTGTCTTTCTGCCCTTGTGCAAAGATAAGATAGGAGTGGAAAGTCATTGAGCTAGGAAACTGGAACTTGGGAGGTACCATTTGATGAAAATGTGATTATGTTTCCTATTTATTTTAATTTTTCTAGTATTCATATTGTTTTTCTATTTTAAATAAGTTGTCTTTTTTTTAAAAACTAATTTATCTATATCCTGTGATTAGTAACAGGTGCTTATAGGAAAGAGCTTCAGAGAGAGGATGTAATAGGGTGTCTGAGAATTAATCTGGATATATATGAACAGCAAACCAAGTACAAATACCCAGGGATAAAAGACTGGACCTGTTAAGCATAGAACCGAAGGAGTATTTGGGACAACTGGGCACGGCAAAGACCTTCTAGGACTGATAGCTTTAACCCTTTGCCTTTTTCCCTTGCCCCCTGTTCTACACCAGGGTTACAATTAACTATCTGGGTTGCTTGACTGATTACTGGGCTTGAATTATATGGATGTCACCATCCTGTTCCTTCCTGGGAAATGGCATATCACCAAACTTGGCTATAGGATCTGTCATTGCCTCCTCAGTTCCTCTAGACCTTGCCAAATGTTCTGCTTCTAAGACTTCCATGAATCCAGAACAGCCATATGATTTACTGATATAACCTAAGGACTTCTGGACCTTGCCACCTACCCTACCACTACCTTCTTATGATTTTTAGACCTTTCTAATCTCTCAGCAACTGAATTTTCTTATGTATGTTGTCTTTCCTAATTAGAGTATAGGTTCCTTGAGATCAGGGACTATTTTCATTTTTCTATTTGTATTCTCAACACCTACCACAGTGTTTGACACCTAAGAAGTGCTAAATACATGTTTTTCTTAATTCATTTATGCTAGGGCAGAAACAACCTTAATAAGTCATCTTATCCAAACTTATCATGATTACTGGGATTCCAAAGTCTGTCTGTCTGTCTGTTTCTCTCTCTCTCTCTCTCTCTCTCTCTCTCTCACATGAGGGGTGGAACTTCAACCTTAAAAAAATCTCAATTGTAAACGTCAAGTCTGGCAACAAAGAAAGGCCTTTAATCATATAACATAAACTTATTATTAACTAATCAAATTGAAGTTTGAGATTATAATTCACATTACTCATCAATATTGTTGTTTTTGAGGCTCAAGGCAAGCATCTGTATTAAAGACTGCCTTTTGTCTCATTGCACAACTTATAATGTAATGCTTTATGGATATGGTTGTTTATAGTCACTTTAAGCAATCAACCATCTCAGGCAGAGCTGGGATATTGCATAAGTTTTTTTCTTTTTCTTTTTTTTAAACTTTGCTCAAATTCAGATTTAAGCATGAGATGAAAAATGAAATTCACTTTTCAGTTATTCTGAAATATATGAATGCTTAAATTAAATTTTCTTACATTTTCATTTGTGGGGTAAAAAAATCCTGGAAATCTGGAAGAGTTGTCTTGGAAATCTGACTTTAAGAAGAATTGAAGATGAGGGCATTTAAAAAAAATCTTGTTTTCCTTCACTTTTGTTCTATATACAAAAAAAATAATTTCATTATAAACCTCAAAAAAAACCCCAGTAGTTGGGTTTGTGGGCAGCTGTGGGACTCAGTGGAAAGTGCATTGGACTTAGAATTAAGAAGACTTGAATTTGAATCCTGCCTCAGACACGTAGTAACTTTTTGACTCTAGGTAAACCACTTAATCTCTTTATGTTTTCTCATCTGTAAAATGGGGATAGTAATGGTCTCCACTTCACAGGGTGTTGTGAGGATCAAATGAGTTGACATTTCGAGTGCTTTGCAAATCTTAAAGCATTCTATAAATGCTAACTGTTATTATTGAAGATAAATAATGATAATAAGAAGAATCCCTTATAAGTTTTCAAGGTATGATCCCATGAAGTATCCAGTTTGATGCTCACGACAACTCTGTGTGTCAAGAAGGAAAAGTATTATGACCTCCATTTGGTCAACAGGAAAATTGAGTCTCAGAGTGGTTTGATTACTTGTTCAAGGACTACCAGTGGTAGAGTCTGGGTTAGAATCTAGGTATTCTGATTTGTAGTCTGGTGACATCCCCATTACATCAGACTGCTGGATTAAAATATAAACATCTTACAAGTACACTTTTTAAAACTCAGAAGATACAGCTTTTGAATAGAACAGGTAAGAGATTTAATACTACCAAATGTTTCCAGTTTTTTAAATTAAAAAAAAGTCAATTTTCAGATGTTAACATGTAATAGTTTTTCATCCTTTCCTGTTCCTTTCTCTTCTGCTTCCACCTTAACTGAATTGTTACTTTCATTCTTTCCTCATTTTAGTTTAAAACACTTTTTTAACTAGAAAATTTTTCTTCTCTCTCCTATACCCTTATGAAAAAAAGAAAAACACTTATAATAAACATATATAGTTAGGCAAAACATTTTCCCCATTGTCCATTTCAAGAAATATATATCTAACTCAATATTTTGAATTTATCACCTCTCTAGCTAATTGCATTCCTCAGTTTTTTCTTCTGGTAGTTAGGTTGGATTATCTCAGTTATATTTTAGTTGGAAGATTCTATGAATTTATTCTGGCTTTCGTTTATTTCTTCTTTGGGCAGAGTAAAGGAGCAGAATGAACAGAAATAAAGTCAGGGGCCAGGAGAGAGGACCAGGGTAACTCCAAGGTGCTGAGAAAATGAGTTGGTCATGACATTAAAATCATGACTATAGCAGTGGATTATTAAATGTACACCGAATTGTTAAAAGGGTTCTGTGAATCCATATTTAGTATGGATATTATGATTTTGCTATTTTATTTAATAAATATGACTTTATTGATGCTAAAGGCTTTGTAGAACCCCAGAGTCAGGAAGACCTGAGTTCAGATATGGCCTCAGACTCTTAATAACTGTGTGATCCTGGGCAAGTCACTGAACCCTGTTTGCCTCAGTTTCCTCAATTGTCAAATGAGCATAATAATAGCATCTACCTTCTAGGGGTTTTGTGAGGATAAATGAGATATTTTAAAAGTGCTTGGCATATAGCAAGCAATATATCAATGTTAATTCCATTCCCTTTTCCTTCTACCCTTTTCTTCCCATCCTCCATTTATAGAGTGAGAAAATCTCTACCAATGAAAATACACTTGTTCTGCAATTTATATAGTCCAGGGAGCTGCCTGGGACATACAGGCCAAGTGAATTGTCAGAGGCAGGACTTAAATCCAGGTTTTTATGACTCCATGGCTGACCATTTAATCACTGTGCCATGCTGCCTCTTGATTTTTGACTCCAACAAAAAACACGGCATTGTTCAGTGTCATCTGTAAATATAGCCATCTCTCTAGATTGAATAATATATCATACAAATGCTAATTGATCTTTTTTAAGTGAATATAGATTGTATTGTGATTAATAAAACTCAAGAGTATAGGGGTAGGAACTGTGGTTTCATTTAAATAGAGAGAAATGAGGAAACTCCCTCATCCAGTGTAGGTTGGCACCATCTCTGAATCCCAAAGAGTTGTCTAGAGCACTGAGAGATTAAATAACTTCCTTAGGATCATGCATTCAGCATGTATCAGAGTGGGAATTGATCCCAGGCTTCCTTTTGGGGCCAATTGTCTTATATCCACTGGCTCAAGCAGCCTTTCAATAATAGCAAAAAAAAGTAATACGACCATTTAAAATCACGAATGAATTCATACGATCGTTATCTCATCATACATTTTTTTTCTTTGTTAATAGGGAAAAGCTAATATGTTGCAGGGGATGGAAGGGTGACCTTGGGCAATTTCAGGTAGCAATAATTGAACAGCTAAAAAAAAGAAAACCCTTCTACCACACTCCACATGAAATCTTCTCACATTCAGATTGAAAAGTCTGCCCAATGATTGTGTCTCCTGATGAATGCTTAGTTTTTTTTCAGTTAGGTAACAAGTTGTACCCTCCTCCCTCCCACCCCCCCACCCCCTGCCCATATATCAAGCTGTGGGTTCAAGTCTATCTATTGAAACATATTAGCTATGTGACTATAGACAAGGTACTTAGACTTTCAGTATCCCAGAGAACTTTCTGAAACTATAAATTAGAGATGAATTGCCCATTTGTATAGGTGGAAGATCTTTGACCTTCTGTAATTTCTTATACCAGATACAGGACCTCCTCCCTCAAATAGTACAAGTACTCATGTGGTAGTAAGGGTCCTCCTACCTCAAAAAGGTTGGGAACCACTTGATTAATAAAACTTTCACGTGACTATTTTTGGCAGTTGCTCTTTCTTCTCCAAATAATGTAGCCTACCCCTCCCCAATTCATTTCCAGTTACAAAGAGCTCAACAAATTAGAGACATATTTTTGTTGAGGAGAGTAAAAGACGGGTGGAGAGAAAGAGAATGTTGTATGGGAATATGAATCCCAAGGTTTTTTAATGTGCACCACTAATATACAAGATCTCATGGTTCTAGAGTCTTTGTTTCGATCTAAAGAGACATCCATTCCCATCTGCTTAATTTTTATGCACAAATGAAACACCTATCTGTTGATTGGAGTTTCAGTGCACAGTTTTTAAAAAGGAAAAATTCAGAAACTCAGGCTTTGAATGAATAAGTAGAAACTGAGAATGGATTTTTTAAGGTTATGACTTATATTTACCCTCCCAAACATTTTGGTTACCTCTTGTTTGTGACATTGGATGGCGGGGTATCTTATTGTTTTGAGCTCATAGTTGACTTTATTCACAAATACCATGCATGAAGATAGAGAGGAAGAACATGGAAAAAATAATTGTGCTATACTCAGCCTTGTCAAGACTTGTCTATGTCTGACATATAAAATGCATTTTGCTTAGTTGCTTTGAAACATTCCTCAAACTAAATTCTCAACCACAGCAAAACAGGAAAATATTCTGTTTCCTTTTCCTAACTCAAGCTGTTCAAGTAAGAGTACAGAGCCCATGGTTATCCCTGGGTATTGTGTAAATAGCAGTAACTGGGGCCTTTTGGAATGTCATAAATCATTTGGACCCTACAAAAAAAATAGAAAGGGTGAAGGGATGGGGAAATGTTTAGGTATTACTTGACGTGGTAAGATAAGGATCACCTTTGGAAAATATCGGTGGCTTGGCCCCTTCGCTAAACATAATCAAAATATGTATTTTTTTTTTCATTTGCTACTAATGAGGTATTCAATCACTGGAATTAATCCAAATAAAGGTAGCAATGTAAAATGATTTTGCTCAGCAAGATTTTTTTGCAGTGAAACTGATTCAATACACCTACAAATGTACTAGTAGATCATTTGCTAAACATAACATCCCTATTGGACAATTGACTTGGTCCAAAAGAAAAACAAATAATGGCACATACACCTAGATTTACATACCCAAACATTCCCTATGCAATATCAAATTGATGTTTTATATCTTCCAATACTTTTCATACAATTCTTTATGTATTTTGATGAGGTTTCATGAAAAGTTGACAGATTCTTATGCTGAATTCAACAGTTTTCTTTAAAGCAAAAATTGTTATATGTATTTGGACAATATCTCCTTGTGGATTCAATTCAATTTAACAAAAAAAAATAAGCATCTACTATGTAAAAGGAAATGTGCTAGGTGTAGTCTTTAGAATGAGCTACCTGCCTTCTATCTCTTTCTTCATGGATTTTCCTGATATGAGAAATGATTTCATTATAAATGCCTCCTTTTAAGTTAAAGAGGAATCTTTTTTTGTAGAGATCTAAGGAGTAAAGTTCAACAATGGTTATCTTGTAAAAATCTAATGATGATAGTAATGCTAGCTACTAGATAGTAATGCTAGCTACTAAACTCCAAATCTGACATTTTAAACATGTAACAATTTTTTTTCAAACTCATTGATTTGGATACTCAAGAATTTGGATTTTTGGAGAAATTAGTTATGTGTGTGAAATAGGCACTTGAAAAACACCTCTTCATTTATCATTTTATCTCCAAAATGACAAAATATGTGGTCAGATTTGTCCATTTAACGTTGGTGAAATTTAAGAGAAAACCCTTATGCAGTTACCCAGGTCTACAAAATATCAAACAACCAATGTGGATTATTTGGGCATAAAATTAGCAAAATTACATATATATATTTGCATCTTGCAGGCAAGCCTAAAATTCTTAAGCATATCCTTACATTATACACAGCATATTTGAAAGCAAAGCACCCCAAGTTTGAAAGGTAGAACTCAACTTACCTATACATTCTTTTTTTCTGAATGAAAAGAAGATTCTTTCTTCAGTCTACCCAGTGCTCTGAGATTTCTCTTCAAATGAATGTCATCTCTTGTATTAATTGTGATCTGTATGCTGGCTGGGGATAAAGGAGGAAATCTTAGTCAATTAAAACATAACTTGTTTAACAAGTCTAAAGGTATCAACTTTAACCAATGGCAAGGCTTAGTGAATGGACTCAGTAGACATAAGGGCTTTCGTAAACAAGAAAGAATTTCCTTGTTCTGCACAATTATGAATAAATGAAACAACTGGTGTCAACACAGAGGAAAGACTCCAGTTCCTCATTATGTTATAAGAACAACTGCTTCTGATTCAGGAGCTGATGGGTCATTATCCCATTGTTATGGCACCCTATTTAATGCCGAAATGAATTTTAACAAAACAAAGAATATCAGAGGATGATAATGATACTGCCTAATTCTTTCTCTTCCATAGTCAGAATTAAAAGTTATGTATTTCTCCATAAAGTATATGTTTATTGAACACCTCTGCATCTTATTCTGGACATTGGAAAGTGGGACTATAGCAATTTAATACATGGTTCCTGCCTTATAGGATTTTATCCTCTTCATGGGGAATTATTGGCTTCTACTTTTCCTCCACTGGAACTCCTGCAACTCAGCTTTCTGGCTTCTCCCATCATATTCCCACTGCCACCACCCTTGAGTTTTACTCATCTTCTTCTATGTGGACACATAAAAAAAGTTTTTAGGAATCACAGAACTCATCTTAAAGGTCTTAAAAGAATTTTAAAAAACTAACAAGCATTAGGAAGGTAGCATACAAGGGTTAAAATAAACTAAAGGATGAGGTTGTAAAGTCAGTCTTATAAATTATCACTGGTCATCCATATAATTTGTTACTTTATTTTTCATTTCTTTTCTTTATTTATTTTTAGTTTTCAACATTTATTTCTAAAAGATATTGAGTTACAATTTTGTCTCTCCCCATCTTTCCCCTACCCCACACCCCGAAATAGCAAGCTTACTGAATACCCCTTCCCCTAATCTGTTCTTTCTTATATCCTCCCCCTTCATTCCCCTAACTTTCTAATAGGGCAAGATGGGTTTCTATACCCAGTACCTGTATATCTTATTTCCCAGTTGCATGTAAAAAAAAATTTTTTTAAACATTTGTTTTCTAAAACTTTGAGTTCCAGATTTTTTTCCCCTTCTTCCCTCCTCACTCACCCCCACTGGGAAGATAAGCAATTCAGTATAGATTGTACATGTGTAGTTACCCAAATCATTTCCATAATAGTTATATTGTGGAAGACTAACTATATTTCCCTCCATCCTATCCCACCCCCCCCCACTTAATCTATTTTCTCCTTTGACCCTATCCCTTTTCAAAAATGTTTGCTTCTAACTACCCTCTCCCTTAATCTGCCCTCCCTTCTATTCTCCCCCCTTTTATCTGCTACCCCCCTATTTTCCTGTAGGGTAAGACTCCCAGTTGAGTGTGTATATTATTCCCTCCTTATGTCAAATTCAATGAGAATCAGGTTGTGCCATATCCTTTCTCCTTCCTGCTCTTCCTCTCCCTTGTAACAGTTTTCTCTGGCCTCTTTTACGAGATACTTTACTCTAATCTATCTCTCCCTTTCTTATTCTAACAATAAATTCCTCTCCCACCTCTTAATTTTATTTTTTAGATATCACCTCTTCATATTCAACTCATCCTGTGCCCTCTGTCTATGTATACATGAACATACAATTGTCCACACTCACATATATATTTATATACACATACATGCTCCTATACATACATATATATGTGTGTATACATATATATGCACATATATTCCCTTCAACTATCATACTGAGAAAAGTCTTATGAGTTACAATTATAGTTTTTCCATGTAGGAATGTAACTAGTTCAACTTTAATAAGTTCCTTATGATTTCTTTTTCCTGTTTACCTCCTCTTGCTTCTTGTATTTGAAAGTCAAATTTTCTGTTCAGCTCAGATTTTTTCATCAAGAATGCTTGAAAGTCCTCTATTTCATTGAATGACCATATTTTCCCCCATAGAATTATACTTAGTTTTGCTTTGTAGGTGATTCTTTGTTTTAGTCCTAGCTCCTTTGACCTCCAGAATATCATATTCCAAGCCCTTCGATCCCTTAATGTTGAAGCTGCTAGGTCTTGTGTTATCCTGATTATATTTCCACAATACCCAAATTGTTTCTTCCTTACTGCTTGCAATATTTTCCCCTTGACCTGAGAACTCTGGAATTTGGCTATAATATTCCTAGGAGCTTTCTTTGGGGGATCTTTTTCAAGAGGTGATGGGTGAATTATTTCAATTTCAATTTGGTCTCTGGCTCTAGAATATCAGGGCAATTTTCCTTGATTAATTTCTTGAAAGATGGTATCTAGACTCTTTTTTTTATTATGGCTTTCAGGTAGTCCAATAATTTTAAAATTATCTCTCTAGGACAAATTATCTAGGACAAAAGTATAAATATATTTCCACAATACCTAAGGGGAACAATCTCTCCTATACCATCTTGGTCTCTGAGGAGACAACTCATACTTGATACTCTTTGTACACAGCATTTCCCCCTGCCAAATTCCTGTCCAAATGAAGCATAACTGATAAATCTTTATCTCTGACTCTGATGGCTGGATGGAGTCAAGCAAATTGTTGATGACTGAAACCTAGCAAGATATCTTAGGGTTTATGAGATAGATTTCTTTCTTAAAGATCATTTCTTAAATCTAGTTTACTCTGGCTCTCATTGATTGGCCAACAATAGGTCCCAGTTCAAGCCCTATTTAGTGGTGGGCCCTGATAACTCGGAGTGAATAGAAATAGTGATTGTTTCTCTTTTGGCCAGGAAACCCAGAGGGTCTTTCCTTCCCAGATGGAATTTTTTTAATTAGGTGAAAGGGGCTATTCTTGGCTCATTTTTTTCCTATCCTTAATCACTGAATGGGTGTTGCTTCAGTCAAAGTGAGAACTTGAAAAGACCTTAGTGTCTCCTACTGCATGTGAGGCCATCTCCAATCATCCTGATCTATTTCTTGTCATTGGACCCAGATGGCTAGGAAGACAAAGTAATACTGGTGGCTTTGCATAGCCCTCTCTCACATAAATCTAGTTCACTTGCAAGTCATGGCATTACTTCCTGATGTCATGCTTCTCTGAGAATGAAGGACAAACAACAAGCCGGTGTTCTATCCACTATGTGACCTAGCCTCTTTCAGAATCTTCTTAGTCCTAGATCTCGGCATCTGATGGTCTGTCTTTAATCAATTAATCACCAGACTTCAATTAAGTGCCTACTATGTACTAGGCATTATGCTAAATGCTGTCTTTAGAAAAGTCTTCTCCTCTGCCCTCCCCTCCTTCTTTGAACCCACCAAAATTCCTCACCTGGAGTTTTAGACATCCTATAAGGACCTTACAGTTGTCTTTTTTACCTTTAATCTCATTGACTGTGAGCGTATTTGCTATTTCGTCTTTTTCTCCAGCTCTTAGGACAAGACAAGCCTTTTCTTAGTTATCCTCTCATGGGCTTCTGGCCTGTCTGCACATGCCTCCATCTTCTTTGATGATCCAATCTTAGATCCTACAACTGGATGTCTACTCATTATTTTCTATCTTGATGACTTGTTTATTTTACTGACCTATTCTTACAATTGGCCATTTCTATCTTTTGCTTTTTGAATGTATTTCTGGACTTTATTCCATTTGGAGGCTATCTGACCTTGGTCTTTGAGGTGTCTGCTGCCTTAATTTCTGCCTTTCTCAGAAGATAGTTTTCTACAAATACTTGAAGGGTATTTCTGGGAAGAAGGAATAGAATTGTTCTACTTAGTCACAGAGAACAGAAGTAGGAGTGATGGGTAGAAGTTCAGACAAGTAAATTTTGACTTGATATAAGGGAAAATTTTCCAAAAAATCGTACTATACAAAAGTAGAAGAAGAGACTGCCTTAGGAGTTAGAAATTTCTTCCTCATGGAACATCTTCAACCAGAGGCTAATTTAGCATGTGTTCAATAAATGTAAATGATTAGTAAAAAGAGATTCAGAGCTGTGCCCCTTCCCTGATCCCTTAATCCCTCATCACTCCCTGCTTTAAGTGACTTCTTTGTATTCTGAATTCCTGAAGTATGACTATAAGATCATAGGATACAGAACTGGAAGGGGCTTTAGAGATGATCTGATCCCATGTCCCCGTTTTTGTTGTTGTTTTTTCTATTATTTATGTCCAACACTTCGTGATACCATTTGGGGATTTCTTGGAAAAGATACTGGAGTGGTTTCCCATTTCCTTCTCATTTTACAGATAAGGAGACTGAGCACATAGTATTATGTGATTTACCCAGGGTCACATAGCTAGTAAGTGTCTGAGGCCAAATTTGAACTCAGAAAGATTAGTCTTTCTGACTCTTGGCCTAGCACTCTATCCACTTTAATTTGAGGATCAGAGAGGTCATAGCAAAGCAAAATCAAAGGTTTAGAGCTAAAGGGAACCTCAAAAGCCATCTAATCCAATCCCCTTAGTTTACAGATAAGGTAATTAGGGAAAATAAGTGACTTGACTGAGGTTACACAGATATTAAGAATAAGAGGTAGGATTTGAACCCAGGTCTTCTGACTCAAGTTAGGGCTCTTCCTATAGTACTAGATTGCCAAAAATTATACAGATAGTAAGTTTACCATTTGAGACTTAAACCCAGGTACTCTGAATCCCAATTCCAGCTGCTTTTACACGTATGTGCTTTATCAAGTATATTGCCTTGTTCATAGTTATTCATGTATATATGTCTTTTCTTCATTAGATTGCGAACTCTTTATGGGTAAGACTCATGCCTTAGCTTTTCTTGAACATTTCTCAAGTAATAAGAGCAGTATCCTCACCCTTCCTCCCATGGAAGTTAGGCTAGTTTTTCTTTAAAAGGTATTGATACCATTCATAAAGACTTAATTGGCTCAGAGTGTTGATAATCACTTCCTTATTACCTGAGTACAAAACAACCTTTAGGATCTTCAGCCTGGGCCTCTGATGATTGGCTAATGAATCACCATGGACCACTCAAACAATGGAGCTTCCCTCAACTGAATGAGGTGTCCAGGTATCCTCAATGCCTATCTTTGTTGAAAATCCTTCTCTTTTTAACTGTTGAATGACCTATTTTTGTATCATTTTGTTCTCATATTGCACTAGAATTACCAAGGCCCTGGATTGAGTCAGGCCCAGCTCAAAGCAATAATCCTTGCTTTCTTTCTTTATGCCCTTCTCCTTTTCCCATTCAACTTTGTATTAAATTTAGAGGCATCTAGTCCTGGATTATAAATTCCTTGTTGGCAAGGACGATATCTAGAACAGTACTTTTTACAGAATAGGTGCTTAGTAAATATTTTTGAATGAGAATTTAATACATTAAATGTAATATTCCAAACAAAATTTTAACAGAATAACACTCAACACCTGGCAGATATTAGGGGAATAACATATAGATATTGTCCAAGTTTCAGTGTATGCAATGTGCCTACTATGTGCTTGACATAGTAAGGAAGGTAAGGCCCTGGAATTATGTTTTAGAAACCAAAATATTTTTTGTGAAACATGTGCTGTGGAAGAGTTATTCATTCTTACTGAAGAAATTACAAAAATCAATCAATAAATTAGGTGAGGGTTAGGAGGATTGGTATTAATTCATTGGATGGAACTATTAAAAACAGAAGGAAATGGGAAAACATCATAATTGAAATATCAGAGCTCTTATCATCCAATCTGTGAAGGTGTAGGATGGGGAGTAACTTCTTTTTTCCAGATGCAAGTTCCTACACTCAAGTTTACATGACCTAGAAAGATAGAGTAGGGTAGCTTCCTAAGGAGAGATGAGAGGAGGCAAATAATCTATCCAAAATGGCAAAGAAGTCAAACAATTTAAGAACTGCTGGAATTAGTTCTATTTCCTGCCTGAGTGAAGAATATGAGTTCACTACAGCAAAGTACTCCTAATCCTGGGCAAGCTTTCTGAAAAGCCATGAATCATTAGTCAGCAGGAAGACAGACCAGACTGTAGGTATGAATCACTTGGTACAGCTCATCACCATGTCAGAAAAAAAAAATCAAACCTATGACTTAGGAAGGTGAAGTAGTGGTATAACCTTCTAATTTTGACAGAAGAATTTTAAAAATTTACTGATCAAGTTAAAGCTTCTTGAAGACTTGTAACAATGGTGGAAATGCTTCTATATTAGAGCTCAACTTAAAAATGGAAAAAGGATGCTTTTTTAAAAAAACTGATTCACTTTATTTTTTAGGTTCCAGCTCTGTGGCAAATAAAAGTGAGCAGAATACTACATTTTGTTTAAAGGGGGTTGGCTAATTTCTAAAGTTTAATATAAGTACAATAAAAAATAAGAGCTTTATTCTGTTCTAAAGTAGTCTATGATTTGGCATCTTCTTACTTCCCTTACCTTCCTCTCCTTACCTGGTCCCTTTCCTCCATATATTTCAAAGCTTTCAAGTCAATTCCCCATCATTCCACCCCCAACCCAAACAAGAGACCAAAAGAAAATCTTTGTTTTAAAGAAGAGTAACTTCTGTCTCTGTTGAATATTTTCCTTTTCTCCTAACTGGGTCAAACTATGTCACTCTTCTCTTACATATTATATGGAATTATTCTTCCTATTCCCTGAACAAATACATATTGTCGCTAAAAATCTCAATCCTTCTTTCTCTCAGTATGGGGGAAAAATTAGACTAAATAAATAGAATGAATACTCATAAATATAAAATTTTCTCCATGGGCATCCAACCTCTTTAAAGATCTGGCAAAGTCAATTATTGGTGTTTCCCCTAAAACACCCTAAAATAGTGAAAAGACAATATGTGGCCTTGTATTTGGCTTATAAGGAGGACAATAAATAAGAATGACAGGAGTTTGCAAATAGTGTATCTAAGAATAGCATGAACTACCTAAGAACTATTTTTAGCTCCTCCTCCACTTCCGTATCTTCTAGAAAAAAAGTGATGGTTCTGAAACCATTTAAGAAACTGTTACTACAACAGAAATATATGTATATCACATTCTGTAGTACTTCAATATATTGTATTGGCTAAAAGATGGATACCTTGAAGGGTTCATAATTTCAGAGAATCTATGATATCAATAGCATTGATGATCTTTCCACCAAAATATCAAAACTCATTCATGCCCTCCTTTCTTCTATGATTTGTGTTGCTTCCCCCACCCCACCCAAAGTCCCTCTAATCTTCTCTTATCCTATTGCTCACACACACACACACACACACACACACACACACACACACACACACTGATCTTTTTTTTAGGGACCTCTCAAGTATGTAGCACATTTCATTTCATATTACAGTTATTTGTTAATGTGTCATATCTCCTACTGAGGTGAATGAGTGTTCAAGAAGGACTAGCACCTCTGCTGTGAGGGCTTGCCAAGACCTTTCTAGGGCTGCTTATCTACCATTGGTGCTAACCTGGCACTCAACTCTCACCTGTAGCCCCAAGAAACTGTAGCATGCACAGTGGCCACACCACCCAGCAAACTTTCTCAGCAGATGGTTGAGGGTAACCAAGGGCCACAAAACTATTAGTGAATTAAGGTGATGTCTACCCTAAGCATCTGAAGATTTCCCTTAGTGGAATGAGGATAATTTGCTCTGATGGTTATGAAGGTGGCTGAAGCAGGCACTGTGGAATGCTTGGAGCTTGGACAGATATCAAAGATGTTAAGGTCATCCATGGCTTCCCAGGGCATCACCAATCATCCTAACTTTTGTCTTGCCACTGGACTTTGATGATTCTGGAAGAGAGAGTGAGACTGTTGCCTTTGTGCAGCTCTGCCTCACTTACATCCAATTCATGTATGAGTTGAGACATCTCCCAGTGATGTCATTGGTTCTTTTAGAAAATGAAAGACAAAAAACAACATATCTCCTATGAGATTTCAAGCTCCTAGTGAACAGAGACTATGTATTTTTGTCCCTAGAATAGTTCCTCACAAAATAGGTGCTTAATAAATGTTTGTTGACTTATTGAATGAAAATGGGAGGAAAATTTGTGATTTTTATCACTGCAAATAACAAGCAATGATTATTTTATCCTTGGAAGGAAAATCTGTGGTTTATGTCTATGGTCAAGAAAATAGTATTTGTAGTTTTCCCAACACGCAGTTACTTTAGAGGTTCAGCACTGTAACTTAGCTTTCTTCCTAGTCTTGAACAATAGATTTTTCTTGATCATTTTAATTTCTGTTCATTGACACAAGTGCCTGTTGTTGTTTTTGCTTTCTTTGAAGAGCAAGGCAAGTCAATTGGGGTTAAGTGACTTGCCCAAAGACACATGGCTAGTAAGTGTTAAGTGTCTGAAGCTGGATTTGAACTCAGGTCCTCCTGACTAGTGGCCAGTGCTCTACTCACTGTGCTACCTAGATGCCCCCTGTTGTTTTTTTTAACCTGTTTGTCCTGCATCCGGAAATTGAAGGAAAATCTATGGAAATGGCATCACTTGTTTTTTGCATGTAAACTTGCCAAGACAACATGCATAAGTCATGATGGTTTATTATGAAGTAGTTTCTCCTTATGGTTATGGTATGACTAAGTGTAAGCCTTGGATATGTTTTCTCATAAGTAATCTGCATTTTCCAGTATGATGTCTGTGATTTATAGCTTGCCTATTGATTGCTTTCTATTTTTGAGTGTTGATGATAATGACCATTATTTATGACATGATGTCAGTGTTCTGGGGTCTACAAAAAAATAGCAAATAGAATTAATTATAGTGACATCTTATTATTTATGAGAGTGATATAAATAATTTTACTTTGGTAGAGACTGGAGTTAAGGAGTTCTGAGAGCCATGGACTAAGTCAATCAAGCATTCACACCACAATTTACTTTAACATGATGAGAACTCTAGGGATGGGGGCTTAAGGGGAAGTACCCTATTGCCTAAGGAAGGGTGAATTGGCCCAAGTGGGACACAGAATAGGTTAAAATTCTATGCCATTTGAAATGATACTGGGACTACCAGAATGAATAGCCCCTATACTTCCATGCCAAATGAGAAAGGGAGATCAAGGGAAGTAGAAAGGGAAGGTAAGGGAAGATTAAGACCTTATCATGTTTCAAGAACACTGATCATAAAACAGATAAGAGCAATAAAAAAAGAAGTGCAAATACAACTTGGTGAGAAACCTAGGTAAAGTCATCCCAAGGATAATGAAGGATGCAACTGGAAGAAAGTCAACAAAAAGATGAAAAGAGAAAAGAGCTATGTCATGAACTCCTCTGGCAGTATAGAAAAGGCTATGGATTCCGTTTCAGAAAGATGCTTTTAAATTCATAAAATAAAAAAATTGCATTACAAAGGAAAATAATTATATTAAAACACAATTATCAAAATATTAAATAATAAATTTATGGAACCAAAGTTAAGAACCCCTAAATTATAATGTTGGAGTAGTAGAGGAAAAAGGAACTTCTTAGATTTTAAGCTTTTGAGGGTAGAGAGCATGTTCTATGCCAGATGACCTCATCATAAGACTAAATATTAGGAATCAATATAAGATGAGGTAAAATACATTTTAAAAAGACACCTTAGTATATACCAATAAAAATGAAACAAGGATACCCTGTGTTCATAGAATAGATAGACAGGCAAGCATGGCTACTTTTCCTGGATGAATGGTCTGCCTCCTTCAAACACTGCTGCTCTTTTAAATGCTGATATAGAAGGAAGAATGTCCAATGAGCTTGCTTGAGTTTCCTAGGTTGGGCCTAGTCCTTGGGACTCAGGATCAGCTGTGCCAATTTACTAATTCATTCAACAAGTATTAAATATTTACTGTGTGGGAAAGTAGAGCTAAGATGGCAGCATAGAAGCAGGAAAACTCCATGTACTCCCCCCATAACCCCCTCAAAAACCTATAAAATATGACTAAACAGACTTTAGAGCTATAGAACCCACAAAGTGATGGAAAGAAACAAATCTCCCACTGAAGGCAGCCCAGAAAGCCAGCAGGAAGGGTCCATTGCAAAGTACTGGGAGCAGAGACCAGCCTCATGTGAGCCCATGGTTTTAGCCCCAGGGTGGCCCCAATCAGCAGAGGCTAGAGTGGGACTTTGGGAGAGTGGGTCACCAGCAGCTGTGGTGGTTTCCAGAATTATCAACCCATAAATTCCAAAGCCAAAGTAAAAGGTCAGTGTGGACTTTGTGGGTACAGGGGGACCAAGAGTGGGGTCTGGCTTCTGCCCCCTGGGGCGAGAAGGAGAGAAGCTGCAGAGGCACTGCAGTTGTGTAACTGCCTCCACATGGCTGCTTCAGAGCTCCTGGCCCACAGATCATAGGGGGACCAAGTGGCCAGTCTGAGGGGTAATCAGTCTTGCTTTAACCTGCTTGGATCTAGATTGCTGTCTTGGGTGGGGGTCCTGGGGCATGTGACCAGGTGCCAGAGCCTGTGGAGGCTTCAGAGAGGGCACCCAACTAATAAGTCTGGCAGCTGCAAAAACCCCAGCAATCTGGGACAAAGCTTTCCACTCTGGAAGCAGAGTTCTACTGTGGCAAAAAGCTCAAAAGTCAAGTAATTGAGTGGCAACATGAGCAAGTAAAGGAAGCAAAGCAAATACAGCAGTCAAACCTTAGATTCCTTTTTGGGGCCCAAAGGATCAAAGCATGGAATGGGAGGAAGACAACAAAGTAAGAATCCTGCACAAAAAGCTTCCAAAGAAAAATATGAATTGGTTACAGGCCATAGAGAAGCTTAGGAAGGATCTTGAAAACCAAGTAAGAGAAGTGGAGGAAAAACTGGGAAGAAAAATGAGAATAATACAAGAAAATCATGAAAAGAGAGTCAATACAATAAATAAATTTGGCAAAGTTGCAGGATATAAAATAAACCCACATAAATCCTTGACATTCCTGTATATTTCTAATGAAATCCAACAGCAAGAGATAAAAAGAGAAATCCCATTTAAAGTTACTGTAGACATTATAAAATATTTGGGAATCTACCTGCCAAAACAAACCCAGGACCTATATGAATACAACTACAAAACACTTTTCACACAAATAAAGTCAGTTCTAACTAATTGGAAAAACATTAACTGCTCATGGCTGGGTCTAGCTAATATAATAAAAATTACAATCTTACCTAAATTAAATTACATATTTAGTGCCATACCAATCAATTTACCAAAAAATTACTTTATAGAACAAGAAAAAATAGTAACAAAATTCATTTGGAAGAACAAAAGGACCAAAATATCAAGGCAATTAATGAAAAGTAATGCTAGGGAAGGTGGCCTAGCTATACCAGATTTTAATCTGTATTATAAAGCAACAGTCATCAAAACTACTTGGTACTGGCTGAGGAATAGAGCAGTGGATCAATGGAATAGACTGGGTATAGAGACTCAGCAGTCAATGACTATAATAATATACTCTTTGAAAAACACAAAGACCCCAGTTTTGGGATAAGAACTCACTATTTGACAAAAACTGTTGGAAAAACTGGAATATAGTATGGCAAAAACTGGGCATAGACCATTATCTAGCACCGTATACTTAATAAAATTAAGTCTAAATGGGTGCACGATCTAGGTATAAAGGATGATACTGTAAGTAATATGAGAAAGCAAGGAATAGTTTACCTATCAGATTTATGGAAAGGGGAAGATTTCATGACCAAACAAGAATTAGAGAGCATTATAAAATGCAAAATGGAAAACTTTGATTACATGAAACTGAAAATCTTCTGTACAAACAAAGCCAATGTAACCAAGATTAAGAGGGAAGTGGGAAATTGGGAAAGAATTTTTACAACCAATGTCTCTGATAAAGGCCTCATTTCTAAAATATACAGAGAATTGAGTCAAATCTGTAAGAATACAAGTCATTCCCCAATTGATAAATGGTCAAAGGATATGAACAGGCAGTTCTCAGGGGAAGAAATTAAAGATATCTATAAGCATATGAAAAAAAGCTCTAAATCACTATTGATTAGAGAAATGCAAATCAAAACAACTCTGAGGTGCCACATGTCACCAGTCAGATTGGCTAAGATGACAAAACAGGAAAATGATAAATGATGGAGAGGATGTGGAAAAATTGGAACACTAATACATTGCTGGTGGAGTCGTGAACTGATCCACCCATTCTGGAGAGCAATCTGGAACTATGCCTAAAGGGCTATAAGTAATTTCATATCCTTTGACCCAGCAATACCACTTCTAGGGTTGTATCCCAAAGAGATCATAGAAACAGAAGAAAGACCCATATGTACAAAAATATTTATAGCAGTTCTTTTTGTGGTGGCAAAGAATTGGAAATTAAGGGGATGCCCATCAATTGGGGAATGGCTAAACAAGTTATGGCACATGAATGTAATGGAATACTATTGCACCATAAGAAACGAAGAGCAGATGGATTTCATATCTACCTGGAGAGGCTTATACAAACTGATGCTGAGTGAGAAGAGCAGAACCAGGAAAAATTTGTACACAATTACAGATACAATGTATGTGTGATGACCAACTTTGATACACTGGACTCTTCTCAGAAATGCAGGGCTATAAGTAAACTCCAAAAGACTCATGATGGAGAGAGATGTCTTCATTCAGAAAAAGAACTAGAAAGAACAGAGTTTGAATGCAGATTGAAGCAAATTACCTGTTCTTTCTTTTTCTTGTTTGGTTTGGTTTCCTCATTCCCATTGTTCATTCCATCTGATACTATCTTTCTTTATAACCTGATCAATGTGAAAGTGTCTGCAAATCCTATACCTGATTGTATGCCAGTGGGGGGGAGGGGAGAGGAGAAGGTGGGAAAGGAAGAAAATCTGAAGCTCAAAGAACTGGGGAAATGAAGCTTGTAAACTCAAAGTAAACAAACAAATTAATAAAGACCAAAAAAAAAAAAAAAAGAGAGAGTCAACAACCTGACTGAAGAAAATAACACCTTAAAAAACAGACTAATTCAAATGGCAAAAGAAGCCCAAAAAGCCAATGAGGAGAAGAATACCTTAAAAAGCCATATTTTCAGATGGAAAAAGAATTTCAAAAGCTCACTGAAGAGAATAATTCCTTCAGAATTAAATTGGAGCAAATGGAAGCTAATGACTTTATGAGAAATCAAGATACTATTAAACAGAACCAAACAAATGAAAAAATAGAAGGCAATGTGAAATATCTCATTGGAAAAACCACTGACCTGCAAAATAGATCCAAGAGAGATAATGTAAAAATTATTGGACTACCTGAAAGCTATGATCAAAAAAAGAAACTAGAAATCATCCTTCAAGAAATTCTCAAGGAAAATTGCCCTGATATTTTAGAACCAGAGGGCAAAATAGAAATTGAAAGAATTCACCAATCACCTCTTGAAAAAGATCCCAAAAAGAAAACTCCTAGGAATATGATAGCCAGGTTCCTGAGTTCCTAGATCAAGGAGAAAATGTTACAAGCAGCCAAGAGGAAACAATTTGAATATTGTGGAAACACAATCAGGATAACACCGAATCTGGAAGCTTCTACATTGAGGGATCAAAGGGCTTGGAATATGATATTTCAGAGGACAAAGGATTAAAACCAAGATACACCTACCCAGCAAAACTGAGTATCATGTTTCAGGGGAAAATATGGTCATTCAGTGTAATAGAGGACTTTCAAGCATTCTTGATAAAAAAAACCAGAGTTGAGTAGAAAATTTGTCATTCAGATACAAGAAGCAAGAGAAGCATGAGAAGGTAAACAGGGAAAAGAAATCATAAGGAACTTATCAAAGTTGAACTTACATTCCTACATGTAAAACCCATAATTGTAACTTATGAAACTTTTCTCAGTATCAGAATAGTTGAAGAGAATATAAATGTATATATATATATGTATGTATACATACATATATACGTCTATATAGGAGGGTATATGGGCATATGAATACATATGTGAATGTGTGTATATATGTGTACAGGTATACATAGACAGAGGACACAGGACCAATTGAATAGGAAGGGATGATATTTAAAAAATAAAATTAAGAGGTGAGAGAGGAACATAATAAGAGGAGATAGGGAGAGACAGAATAGGGTAAATTATCTCATATAAAAGAGGCAAGGGAAAACTGTTACAATAGAAGGGAAGAACAGGAAGGCAAAAGGGAATGGGTCACCCTTACTCTCACTGAATATGGCTTAAGGAAGGAATAATATACACACTAAATTGGGTATCTTACCCTACAGGAAAGTAAGGGAAGGGGATAAGAGGGGGGATGATAGAAGGAAGGGCAGATTGGGGGAGAGGGTAGTTAGAAGCACACACTTTTGAAAAGGGACAGGGTCAATGTAGAAAGTAGAACATGTAGGGGGTGGTATAGGTTGGAGGGAAATATCATCAGTCTTTCATAATATATCCACTATGGAAATGTTTTGTATAGCTGCACATGTACAACCTATATTGAATTGCTTATCTTCCCAGTAAGGGTGGTTGATAAAGGAAGAAGGGAAAGAATCTGGAATTAAAAGTTTTAAAATGAAAGGTTTTTTAAAAAAAATTATATACATATATATGTGTATAGATAGATATTTTTACATGCACTGGGAAATAAGATATACAGGCACTGGGGTATGGAGATCCATCTTGCCCTACTAGAAAGTTGGAGGGGAAATGGAGAAAGATATAGGAGAGAGCAGATTGGGGGAGGGGGTATTCAGTGGGACCGTTGTTCTGGGGTGGTGGATAGAGGAAAGATGGGGAGAAAATTTGTAACTCAAAATCTTGTGGAAATGAATGATGTAAACTAAAAATAAACATAAAATTAAAAAAAATACATATTTACTGTGTGCTAGTCACTGTGCTAGGAACTAGAGATACAATGATAATAATAGAAACCCAAAATGAACTCTGCTCTCAGAGCAATTAAGTTCTGCTGCGATGAAAAGACAGAATATTGAATTTAGAGTTAGAGCTCTGCTGTTGTTCAATCATGTATAAATCTTTGCAACTCCATTTGGGATTTTCTTGGCAAACATACTGGAGTGCTTTGCCATTTCCTTCTTCAGCTCATTTTATAGATTAGGAAGCTGAGGCAAACAGGGTTAAGTAACTTGTCCAAGGGAACATGGATAGTAAGCAACTGAGACCAGATCTGAGCTCAGGATGATGTCTTTCTGATTTCAGGCCCAGTGCTTTATCCACTGTGCCAACCACCTGTGTGATGTTGGGGAAATCTTGCCTCAGCCTCATTTTATTCCTTCACAAAATGGAGGAAGGAGAGTAGACGATGTGGCCTCAGAGATTGCTTGCAGCTTTCAGTCTATGAGCCTATGAACATGAACATAGAAAATATAAGCTGTTCCAAAAGGCTTAATGTAGTTTATTACCAGTTTAATAATAATTAATATTAAGCTATGACCTGTCACATCTTCAAGGACCTTCTTAGACTCAGTTAGTTCTTCTTTTAACTGAGCTGCCATGCACTGATGCAGGTCTACTGATTTCTTTGTCATAAATGGAAAATATTTACCAGCTTTTTCTTGAAGACAGACATTGATTTAATGTCTGGGAATTACATTAATGGGGCAAAGTAAGTTGCTTTTACACTGCTTACATAACTCTTCTCCATGTGTTTTGATGCAAACTTGTTTGGAATATGGAGTTTTAATGTTCAGTACAAAAATATATATATGCACATATATATGTATGCTATGAAGCTTTACTATACAAAAGAAATCAATAAAAAGTAAAAACACTCAAAAAATATTAATCTATTAAAGCTTATACTGCACAAAGATTTTTAGGATACCCTACATATAGAGTAAATACAAAATAATATGGGGGTAGGAAGAGATGCTAATAACTTGGAGGGAAGTACACACTTGAGCAAAACCTTGAAGGATGATAGGAATTCTAAGAGACTTAAGTGAGGAGGGAAAAAATTCCAAGGAATTGGGAAGTCTATGAAAAGGTGGAGAGAATGGAGGACTGGGGTAACAAGCAACAGTGAGGTCAGGTTAGCTGAACTACAGAGTGCATGCAGTAATCTGTAATAAATCTAGAAACATAAAATGGAACCCATTTGCAAATAGCTTGAAATGTCAAACAGAATAGTATACATTTATCCTGGAGCTTCTTGGCCAGGGGATGGAAATGGTCAGATTTGATCGCCAAATAAATCTGGCGATTGTATGGATAATGGAAGGAATAGGGAAAAGACGTGTGGCAGGGAGTCCAGCTAGAAGGCCATTTCAATGCTTCAGGTATGATTCAGAGATGATGAGGGCCCGGATTAGGATGGTAGCCATATGAGTGGAGAGAAAGGGATGGATATGAACAGTAGTTGGCAACTGTTTGGGTATGTCTGTGTGTGGGAGAAATGGGAGAGAGTGAAGAGCCTAGCATGACTCCAAAATTGCGAATCTGGACAACTAGAAGGGTAGTGCTGCCCTTTACTGGAAGGAAGCAAGGAAAGAAGGAAGGAAGAAAACATTTATTAAAGACCTACTATGTGCTAAGCACTGTGCTAGGTGCTTTACAAATGTTATCTCATTTGATCTGCCCAATAACCCTGAAAGGAGGTGCTATTATTATCCCCATTTTATGTAGTGTCTGAGGCCAGTATTTGAACCCATATCTTCCTGACTTCAAACGCAGCATTCTAACCACTTCATCATCTAGCTGCCCCTGACAGAAATAGGGAAATCAGAAAAATAGGTGGGGTGTTTGGGGAGAAAGATAATGAGTCATATTTTGGACAAGTTGAATTTATAATATTTATGGGACAAGCATTTGGAATGTGCTGACTAAAGTCTAAGGCTTTCCAGGTATTACAAAGAGCCAGCAGGGAGTTCTCTTCTCTGCTAGATGTTATCTCTACGTTATCTGTGTCCACCCCATCTCCCTGCTTGGGTATTTTTCACAGCTGTCACAATGAATTTTGGACTGATTGTTTCTGTCAGTGACTTGCAGGATGTATTATTCCTGTGTGTCTAAATGACTTCCTTGCTTACAGTGCCTGATTCATCACCTTGCCCCATCCCTACCTACCTGTCAGTCTGTGTACCCTGCCCAGAGCTGTCTTTTGTGTCTGGGTGAGCTTGGACTTCACAAAGAAATTCCAGTTGTCAATTTGTTCTGTCAGGATAGGTAAAGTAACTGAGTGTTCCCTTAGCTGGGCCAACTAACCCAGGCAATCAGTGATTCCCTACTTAGTTGCTGAGGTAGATGCTGAGGTAGTTGGTCATTCTATAATCTCACTAATGGAGAGGGGTGGCCTAGCATGGTGTGATATTTACACAGATGCCATTGCAAGATACCTTACAAATGATGCCTACAGAAACAAGCAGAAAACACAATGCTTGAGATCTGGGGAGTAATATTTATATTGAAATCCTTATGAATTGTATATTTTAAAATCCTGTAAGATTTTAAAATGTCTTGTTCTAACATAGACACTGACTTTTTGAGAGGACAAGTTCTTTTGTTTGTTTTAAGTTTTATTATATCTTTTTGTCTAGTCTTTGATTTGGATCATAGTGAGGAACCTTTACCACTTTGGCAACTCTTTTATAAGTTATAGTCTTTTAAAAAATATATATATTTATTTATTTTTAGTTGTCAATGTTCACTTTTATACGGTTTTGAGTTGTAAATTTCCCCTCCTCCCTGCCTGTCTCCCTCCCCAAGACAGCATGCATTTTGATATAGGCTATACATGTACAATCATATTAAACATATTTTCACATTAGTCATATTATTAAAGAAGAATCAGAACATAAGGGAAAAAACCACAAGAAAGAAAAAACAAAAGAGAAAATAGTATGCTTTTATCTTCATTCAGACTCCATGTTCTTTCTCTGGATGTGGATAGCATTTTCCATCACGAATATTTTATAAATTGTCTTAGATCATTTCATTGCTGAGAAAAGCTAAGTAAAAAAAAAAAAAGAAGAAGAGCTAAGACTATCAAAGTTGGTCACTGCACAATGTTGCTGTTATTATGTACAGTGTTCTCCAGGTTCTGCTCATTTCACTCATCATCAATTGAAGCAAGTCTTTCCAGGTTTTTCTGATATCAGCCTGCTCATCATTTCTTATAGAACAATAGTATTCCATTAAATTCATATACCATAACTTGTTGAATCATTCTCCAATTGATAGGCATCACCTCAATTTCCAATTCTTGGTCACCACAAAAAGCTGCTATAAATATTTTTGCACATGTAGGTTCTTTTACCTTTGAGAGGATAAGTTCTCAGGAGTTCTGTAATGAAAACCAAGTTGTGATAATAAGAACTAGGAAATTCTTAGGAACGCAATTACATTTAAATGATCGGTATTACTCAGTTCCAGTTTTCAAGGCAAAAAGGTGAAGGGTCAAGGGGACATTTTATTCTTGTAACTTCCCAGGTGACAGGAGCAAAGTACTCTCTTCTAGGTCCTATGATTTATAAATTAAGCAACTTGGATTTGTTTAATTTTATTCCCTAGCAGAGAAACATTAATTATGCAGGTTGTTCCAAAAGTCTTTTTTTTTTTTAAGCAATTGGAGTTAAGTAACTTGCTCAAGGTTACACGGCCAGTTATTTATGGGTGTGGTGCTAAGTATCTGAGCCCGGATTTGATCCCCAGGTCATCCCGACACTGGGGCCGGTGCTCTTACTCGCTGAGCCACCTGGCCGCCTCTGTTCCAAAAGCCTTAACACAGTTTTAAGATATTAAAACTATATTAGGTGTTTAATATGATAGAAAACGTTTTTAAATGAAAAAATTCCTATTCTTTTAATAGTAAGGCCTGTTTATGGTTAAAGCTGTCTTTTATTCAGGTCAACTGTTATTTTTTTCTTTTTTTCATACTTGTACGAGTATTAGTGTTTCAGAAGAGTAATCTTTAAGGTTATGAGTGAGTTGTAAAAAGGAATCCATGAACAAGCCATGTTGGTGTTTCTGGATATTTTTTCTTTCTGATTTGACTACTTGAGAGAAAAGGATACAGAGGAGTCAGAGGGAAGGGTAGAGACTTGCTAAGTACTAAGAAGGTGGATGAAAACTCTTCTTTTTAGCTGTAACAACCTAAGTAGAAGGCTACCTCTGCCTGTGGCCAAGAAGGAAAAGAGCCATTAACAGTGGAGGAAAGCAGACCGGAAGCATTCGGAGCAAAACCTTGAAGGTGGTGGGCAAACTTCAGGGAAGTGTTTGTGACTCTTATCAATAAGATTTCAGAGTGAGTTAGGACAAGAGCATTCTGTTTAAGGGAAGGGGTAAAAACAGGGTTAAATTAAGCTGCAATTGATAAGTTGTAGGAATTAGTGACAAAGGTATCGAAATGTTCACTAAACCCTGTGTTTGATATTATAGTTTAACTGTTCTAACAATGAGTGACAATTTGAGCCTGGTGGGTCCTTAATTTTAGTCAGCTGATAAACATTTATTAAGTGGAAGGCATGTACCAGACACTAGGCTAAGCGCTGGGGATAGAGAGAAAGGCAAAATACATCCCTTGAGGATCTTGCGATCTAATGGCGGAAGACAACATGTGAAAGACTATGGATAAACAAGCTATATACAGGTTAAATAGGAAAATCAACAGAAGGAAGGCACTAGAATTAAGAAGGATTGGGCAAGGCTTCCTGTAGAAGGTGGGATTTTAGCTAGGTCTGAGTCCTCCCTCTCCCAATACAGATTGGAACTTCTCCACATATTCTTGACTTATGTGAATCTTGATCATGTCTTTCTATAAGTCTTCCATAAAATTTTTGTGCTAACTCAAGGATATGAGTATAGTAGTAGTCCATGCATCTATTGTCTCTCCTCCCTACATGAATCATCAAGCTTCTTTTCTAGTTAAATATGTCCTTGATGATGGATGGCATTTAAGATTTAGTGGTAAAAATCTTTTATGCTCTCTTTTAAATGTTGGTAATATGCTGTATCTTACACCCATCATGTGTCTTTCTATTTGCTTTTGCGTTAATGTAAAATTTTTATTATACTGTGATCATGGTGTTTCATGATTCACAACCATATGAGAATCCCTAGGAAAATATTTGTATTGAAGAGGTACTCTTATTGTAGTGGTAAGTTTGGGATTGAGAGCATGATGAAATATCCAAACTGATCTATCCAGTCTTCTCCTACAACTGAAGTTATGGTCCCAGCTTATTCATTTTGCATTTCCTGTCCACAATATAGCTAGTTATCTTTATACTATTTTCTGAGGTGTCCTATCTGTGATCATTCCTCTTGCAGCTCAATACACTCTCTGGATTTCTTGCCTCCTTACCATTTGCTTTCCTATCCTGGAGAAACCTCCCTTCTTGGGTCCTGATTCCTGACTGGTGACTCTGGAGGCATTTCTTAAGTAACCCTGGCCATACCTATTTCACTTCCAACTAGATTGACTCAAAAAAGGCTTTACTTCCTTCTCTCCTTTCAATCAGGTACCCCACCCACTCCCCACCCCAGTTCTCCTTTATGTGTTGTCTTTCTCTAGTAGAATGTAAACTCTTTGTAGGTAGGAATTACATAATTGGCTTGCATTTTTATTCTTAGCATACATACCCATCACAGTATTTGGTACATACTATGCCCGATAAGTAACTCTCTTCCTTCTTTCCCTTACTCTCACTTTCCCTTCCCATCCTGCTTGCTCTCACTCTCCTCACTATGAGAATATTTATTGCTCAGATTCTGAAATATAAAGACAGCAAACCTGTTGAGTTCAACTATATGTATTGAAGTACAAATTCAATGGTGCTGTACAGCTGCACACCATAGCATGAACAACATATATTTCATCTACTTTGTTTTTACTTGTGAATGATTTGATCAATCACTTTCCCATTGCTGTGAGTTTCCCTGAAGAGGATTTGCAGTATCTCACACTTAAAGCAAATTGATAGAAAGTCATCTGCAAATACAAAGCATTTGTAGGAGGATCTCACCTTAAATTGCAAATCCTTTTACTTCAACTGCCAATGTCAGGGAATATGTCCTGCATAAACATCTTATGTACATCTGTGACATATACCTCATGTCTAGACTCTATTATATTTAATTCGAGTATCAAATACTTTTAGGAGAACATTGTACACAATTACAGACACATCATATCTGTGATGACTAACTTTAGTAGATTGGGTTCCTCTCAGCAATGCAAGGCTATAAGACAACCCCAAAAGACTCGTGATGGAAAGAGCTATCCACATCTAGAGAAAGAATTATAGAAGCTGAGTGCCAATTGAAGCAAACTACTTGCTCTCTTTCTTTTTTGTTTTGTTTCTTCTTTCTAGTTGTTCATTCCATTGGTTACAATCTTTCTTTACAACTTGACTAATGTTTAATGTGAAGGTATTTGTAGAACCTATATCGCATTGCATGCCACCATAGAGGGGAGAAGGGGAAAAAGAGGGAGGGGGAGAAAATTTGGAACTCAAAAGCTTGTGGAACTGAATGTTGCAAACCAAAAGTAATAATTTTTTTTAATCAATAGTCTTTTTTTTTTTGGGAGGGGGGAAGGTAGGGCAATTGGGGTTAAGTGACTTGCCTAAGATCACATGGCTAGTTTTTGTGTTAAGTGTCTGAGGCCAAATTTGAACTCAAGTCCTCCTGACTCCAGGGCCGGTGTTCTATTCATTGTGCCACCTAGCTGCCCCCAAAGCAATAGTGTTAATATGATGAATGTGCTAAAGGATATTCTTTCTTCCATCCCCATTATTACAACCTCTTTCCTTGTTCATCATTTTTTTCACTATTTTCTTTTTTTTTAAAGCAATGGGGTTTTTTAAAATCAGGTTTTTAAAAAAATTTAAAGTAACTTGCTCAAGGTTACACAGACAGTTATTTCTGGGTGGGTGCTAAGTATCTGAGCCCAGATTTGATCCCCAGGTCATCCTGACACTGGAGTCAGTGCTCTTACTCGATGAGCCACCTGGCCACCCCTTTACTATTTTCTTAATTAGACTTCTTAACTAGTTATCACTCTTGAGTGATTTGGAAGCTTCCTTGCTTCTTACTCATCGAGAGATTTTCTCAGAGAGGTTTCTTTCCCATCCCCCACCTGCAAGTCAACATACCATTTATATACATGGGGGTCAAAGATAATTTTATTTGATTATTAATTATGCCATGTTATTTATACTGCTTTTATGTCTTAAATGCATTTTGTCTTTTGTATTTGTGGAGCTTGTATGGCCTATAAATAGAAGGTGTTGCTCTAGTGAGTCTTAGGCCAATATTTATAAGACTAATTACTCAAAAAAAGTCCACACTGAATCTCAGAAAAACAATAAGGAACTCCAGATCCAGAATTCTGAGTGTAATTTCAGGAAACCATTTTGTGGTGACCTACCTGGGATGTTTATAGATTAGTTAAGATTATTTATTCTGTCAGATTAATTAAAGCCTACCTGCTCTAACATTTCAGGGATCCATGGATTTTTGGGAGAAGAGAAGGACATATAAACTATATTGATATCTAAAGGTATGTATCTTATCATAGCAATAAACTATATTGCTTGAAATGTTTGCAATAGTAAATATATCAAGGATTTGTGATTCTGTCTGTGTGGTATCACCTTTTGCTAACAGAGATTGTAACCTATTCATTTAGAGAGCAACTGTGGTCAATTAAATTATAGCTGGCAAATGCCTTAGGTGGGAATTGGGTTTGTAGAGACCAAATTCCATTGGCCTAACATCATCATACTCATAATTTTTATCTCCATAGCTAACATTTATATAGTGCTTTAAGGTTTGCAAAAGGCCTTACATTATTATTTTGTTGATCCTTACAACTTTCTGAGATATGTATTATTATTATCCCCATCTTTCAGTTACAGAAACTGAGACTGAGAGAAGTCAAGTGACTTGCCCAGAGCCTTGTATTGATGATAGTGATGAGGACCACTTTGGGATCCAAGATCATAACCTTAGTCTCAACAACCTTTCCTGAGTCCTTTCCAGTGGATTCATGGAACCCCATATATGGTGAAGATTTCTGAACCAAACTGATAGTTATCTTGTTGTTGTTGTTCATCCTTTGTTTTTTAAGAAGACCAATGACAGCATAAAAAAGTGAGGTCTTGACTTACATTTGGATTTCAGCAAGGTGGAGTTGAGCAAATTGTCAGCCTCACTCTTTCTTCCAGAGTCATGTAAGTCCAGTGACAAGACAAAGTCAGGATGACTGATGGCTGCTTGGGATGTAGTTGGATGCCCTTTGTGTCTTTGATATCTGACCAAGCTCTAATAGCTCCATGGCACTTGCTTCAACCACTTTCAGGCCATTGGAACAAATTGTTCTCATCCACCCATTCCACTGGGGAGAAGTCTTCATATACTTGGAGTAGGCATCTCACTAACTCACCAATGGGTTTTAAAGCTTGTCAGCTACCCTCAACCTGGTTTAGCATGTCTGCTGGGACATTTTACTGGATGGTGTGGCCATTACACATGCTATAACATCTTGGAGCCACAAGTGAGAGTTTGGTGACAGGTAGGTACCAAAACATGCAGCATAGTCTTCTACAAGCAATGTAGGATCCATGTCTCTTTGAATAAGAATTATTCATATTTGGATAATCAGACTGAGATTGAGTTTCCCCCAGGGAAATGATGGGTGTTATGTTTTAAAGGACTTTTTAAAGGAAACAAGATACAGATAATCAGGCTCCCCTGTCCATTTCCCCACTATTTGGAAACAAATATTTTCTAGATGCATGATTCTGTCATAAGTGAGGAGCCACACTAGAAAATATGGAAGACAGACCATATAAAAACTTAAGTATCAAAATGTTTTATTGAAGGAAATAATACAACCAAGTGGGTTCTGTTGAGGTTTAGACATACTGGGACCACAAAATAGTGACATGCCAGTCCTGCCCAAATGAATTCAACCTAAGCTTTCTTTTAGTCAAAGAACAAGTTTTATTAAAGATTCCTAATATTGGCCAGGCATCTAAGTATTTATATCACTAATTCAAGCAGGTCAGATTGAATCTGAGCCCTTTCATGGATACAAGATGGATCTTATATACAGAAAGACTGTGGGAGGGATCGAGGAGTGGCCAAGTAAACTGGGGTGACTTGCATAGGGGCCTACAGAGAATCTTGATGGGAATGGCCATTAGGCTGGGGTGACTCTGAGTTAACATCAGGGACCTGGACCACATGGCCAAGGGAGACTGAGGTCTAGATAAGATCTAGGAGTGGAGGTGTAGAGTGGAGACAGGTATAGACAATGAAAGAACAGTTGAGAGGATTACTGGGATTCCTCAGACAAACGCCAGATAAAGTGGGAAGATTCAAGGAAAATTTAAGGGGGTTTCTAGAGCCTGTACCCCATCAAGTTCTTTGAAGGTGTTGGAAAAATCCTGAAACATAATTTTCTTGGATGTTTTTTGCAAGCCTGTGTTGAATATCTTCATGCCCACAGTAAGCTCCAATGTTAGTAGAGGGCAGGCTATTGAGAGATGATTATTAATAACTAATAATTTTGGGAGATTCGGAGTTCCCACTTTTTTCTCATTTCAAGACCTTAGTCTTTGAAGGTCGAGTTAACTTTCTTCTCTGCCTAACCCCACCCAACTTTACATGGAATCTCTAGTCTAAGGCAAATACCATTCAATCAGGCATGTAGACAGATACTTTTTTCTAGATTGCCCAAGGCTGGGAGTGGTCTGCAATAGGGATAATCTTTCTGTCCTAGAGTGACATGATGTTTCTTTCAGTCCCCCTTTGGAGTAAGCTCACTTCTCTTTGCAAAGTCCATCTCTCATTAGACTATTTACCAATTATAGTTGATTGCTGTCTGACAGAACACTTCTTGTCCAAAGGCATATAAACCTAAAAAAGTAACTATGTTGTCTCTTTGATGGGATGAGAGGATAAGAAGTCTTTTTTCATCAATCATATGCTGGCTGTGATTGATAAAATTGACCATAATTTTGCCCCCAAACTCTGTCTCTCAAAATTATTTGCCATACTGTGCATGGAATTGTTGAGGTTTGGGTTGCTCAAGACCCCAAAATACCAAAACACTGGGTTCTGCTGAATGAATTCAACTCAAGCCTTCTCTCAGCCAAAGTAAAAGAAAGCTTATTAAAGATTTGCCATAATGGGCAGACTCTTAAGGAGTCTAAGTATTTGTGACACGTGTTGAAAAGTGGGCCAGAACAATCTGACACAGTATGAATCTGCACTAGATTGAATCTTAGCACCTTCATGGAGGCAAGATTGATCTTATATACAGAAAGACTGTGGGAGGGATCTAGGGGGTGGTATAGAAGAGGGGTTTGGGGAGAATCTTGAAGAGGAAGCTAAGGAGGATCTTGAGGATCTGAGGTCAGTCTCCAGGAATGGGATTAAAGGGTGGGAAATAGCAGAAGGCTACCTGGAGATGACAGATAATGGAAGGCTAGGCTAGTTTAAGGGGAACAGATTTGGGTATAGATATTTTGATAGGATAGGTGGGAAATAGCTGGACAATGGAGGGCTAGGCTAAATTAAGAGTAACAGATTTGGGCCTAGAAAATGAAAGGCTTATGGTCTCAGCCAAATGCCTCATCAAGTGGGAAGTTTCAAGGGGGTTCCCATAGCCTAAACCCCATCAGAATGGTCCAACTTATTATTTTTAATAACTTAGAAGAGGCTGAGAGGTACGTATTTATATGTTTATAATTATTTTGGAATTGTAAGCCTAACCAGGGAGGCTCAGGAATGTAAAGAGTATTCAGAGAGTCAAGGAAACAAAAGTGTCATCAAGACTAGCCATAGCCCAGTAACATGATAACTCTACATGCTTCTGAGGCAGTCCCCAAACTCAAACATGTTATACAGATGTAATAGATCAACATTCACTCAGGGATTTTCTACAATCCTTATACATTAAGATGTTTTACATTTGTGAGGTAGGCTTAAGGTGACATGTTACAAGGAACCAGACACATTACATATTGCATATCAAAAAGGTAGATCCCTATGACTCTGGTTTGTTCAGAGCTAGAAGACATTTGAGCAGTTTTGGTTCTGATTAGGACCAATTCCATCCTGTTCAGAGCACTAGTATGGTACTGAAAGCAGTAATCCAGAGCTCAGTATCTGAACTCCCTAATGGTCCATCATCATCATCATCATGGCTCCTATGGAGGAGATTACAGGAAAGTAGAGAATAGTGTTAAAAGACATCAAAGAAAAATTGAACCCTCAAGTCCAAGGAAAAATCTGTGACTGAAGCATGAAACTTTTGTCTACCGTGTTTCCCCGATAATAAGACACTGTCTTATTATTTTTTTGGACAGAAAAACACCAGAGGGCTTATTTTCAGGGGAGGGCTTATTTTAATGAACATTGACAGCAATTTTAATAAACAGGTAAATGTGAACAAAAAATGTACCTTTATTCAATAATGAATTCAATAAAGAACAGGATGACGCGCTCACTGCTGCAGCTCTGATTGGATGCAGCTCGGAGCGCGGCGTGCGTTTCACCGGGAGAGGGGGGGCAGTGCATACAGAGGGTACCATAATGTAGCGTATAGCGCAGGGGATCACCTTCACTACAGTAGCAATCTCAATAGGGCTTATTTTGGGGGGAGAGCTTATTTTAGAGGAATCTTACACAGTAAGGGGAGGGCTTATTTTCGGGATAGGTCTTATTATCGGGAAACACAGGTAAGTAAGAATCTTAGTATGAGAGCTAATATATTCCTACTGGATGGAGCATGATCTCAGAAAATTCCACTGAGATGGAGGACCTCAGGAACCCCTTGAAACAATGGTATCATCTTGAAGTCCCATATTTCCTATACTTCTATATTTCAGGTACAGAAGTGGGATAATCAGCATGAAGAGGAAATGAAGAGGGTCATCATAAAATGATGAGGTTTAGGCTAGGGGTGCTCGAGATCCCAAAATACCAACACACCAGGTCCTGCTGAATGAATTTGACTCATTTTCCCTCAGCCAAAGAAAAGCAAAGTTTATTAAATGTTTGCCATATTGGGTAGATTCTTAAGGAGCTTCAGGATCTGTAAAGCTTGAATTGGAAAATTCTATGGGGCTCTCACAGCACATGGAGACAAGATGGGGTGTTATAAACAGAAAGGTTGTGGGAGGAATCTAGGGGTGCTCTAGAGGAGGAGTTTGGGGAGGGTCTTCAATGAGGTCAGACTCTAGTAATGAGTGATTAAGGGTGGGAAGTTGCTGGAGGCTACAGACAATGGTGGGCTAGGCCAGTTCAAGGGTGGAACAGATTTGGAGATAGGTATTTTGGGAGGATCAAGGGTGGGGGCTAGCTGGATAATGGAGGGCCAAGCTAGTAACAAAAGTTTGGGCAGAGACATAATGAAAGGCTTATGGCCTTAGGCAAATGCCTCATCAAATGGGAAAATTCAATCAGAGTTCAAGGGGGTTCCCAGAGCCTGTATCTCATCATTCATGCATGTGAACTATTGAACCTTGAACAAGATAAATGTGGATTAGCACATTATGTCAAGAGTTCAAGATGCTTTCTATTTCTGATTTTGTAATTCATTCTAATCAAGATCAAGATTTTGGATGGTTAGACCTTGGAAGGAATCAAAGTGCCTGGAACTATAGCTCATCTTCCTCAAAAAACACTCACATAGGCAGAATGTTTTAATTATATTTCTGCTGAAGGCTCAGTAGATTCAGCACATAGCCGTTCTATAAAAGGACACAAAGAATAATAAATTTCATAAATTTTTGACCCCATCTGTGAAGTTTAGGTGAGAATCACATCTATTTGTTGATCTTTGTAGTCTCAGGAGATGAAAAAGATATGGAGTCTCACAAACATTTCTTTTGTTTGAGAGCAGATAAAGTTCTACTACTTATGCTATCTTCTTGTTTATCTTAGTTCGGTGAGCTGTGTTACAATGCTCATGTTTACTGTCTGGAGTTTCATCCAGGGGATAGTGTCTACTATGCAATTATAGTGTCAAAGGAAAATGGGAGATAGTGAATTACTGGAGAGCAAACTCTACCAAGTAGTTAAAAAGACTGGGTAATCTGTCAGTCTATGAAGTCGCCCTGAGAATAGTTGAGACCGTGAAAATATGATACATTATACTCCATAACTGAGTTAGTTGGATTCATAGTGTCATGTGTTTAGAGATGAAACCACTGAGCCCAAGTCTCTTATTTTGCAGATGAAGAAACCAAGTCCTGGAGAGGTTAAATGATTTAGATAGGGTGACACAGGTAGCAAGTATCTGATGCATGAAATGAAGCAAAGTCTTCCTGGCTTCAGCTCCAATCCCTATCCACTATATCATGCTGCTTCTCTAAGATGACAGTGGGTTGGGGATTCCAAGGAAGACTAACTACTAGTTGCAATGGACAATTGGCCCCAGACTATGGTTGATATGGAAAGAATTCAGATCAAGATTCAAAGGAAGAGGTTACTGAATGTTCCTATCACTCTGAGGAACAGGGAAGCTAACCAAGTTTGCTTATGCCAAAGGAGCAATTCTGCTTCACATAGGAGGACTGAATCCAGAAACTACCCCTCTCCCAACTAATATTGTTAGAGGAACTAAATAAATAGGGCTAGAGAAAGCTATCATCACCTTCAAGGATTTAGGGACTCAGTGTAGGGGAGTTTGGGGAGGGTCTTCAGGAGGAGTCAATGAGGTCAGACTCCAGTAAATGAGTGATTAAGGGTGGGAAGTGGCTGAAGGCTACTTGGAGATGACAGACAATGGTGGGCTAGGCCAGTTCAAGAGTGTAAAGGATTTGGGCATAGATATTTTGGGAGGATCAAGGGTGGGAAGTTGCTGGACAAGGAGGGATAGAGATTTGGGCAGACCCACAATAAAAGGCCTATGGCCTCAGGCAAATGCCTCATCAAATGGGAAGATTCAATCAGAATTTAAGTGGGTTCCCAGAGTCTGTACCTCATCATCAGGATTGAGACTGAAGGCCAGTGTGACTGAGACTACTAAGGGAACAGAACTGACAAAGGGTTACCAGAAAAGTGCTAGAAGTGCCATGTGTCACTGATTTAGTAAGTTACCCAGAGACCAGGATAAAATATGAAGCTCCAGAGGTAGTAGAAGTCACACATCTTGCCTGGAAGGGACTTACTACTGTGTATAATATGTGTCTTGTACATGAATTTAACATAGAATTCAATAAGCATTTTTAACTATTACTTTGTGCCTGCTACTACCCTAGGCACAAGAGATATACAAAAACAAAAGTGAAAATTGTTCCTTCCCTTATGTTGCTTTTATTTTACATATAATTCTATGTATTAGGATCATAAGCTCATAGATATAGTGCTAGAAGGGACCTTATAGGGCATTTAGTCAAACCTCTTCATTTTACAGATGAGAAATCTGACCCCTGGAGAGGTTAAGTGTTCAAGGTCATACTGCATACAACCTCAGTATTTGGTCCACTGTGCCACCCTGATGCATGATGTGATGTATTGTGTATTACGCATGAGTGAAGAGGTTACCTATAAAGAGGGTTAGGTTTGCTCTGGAGACCCCAAAATACCAACACTCTGGCTCCTGCCAAATGAATTCGATTCAAGCCTTCTCAGCCAAAGATAAGTAAAATTTATTAAAAGTTCACTTGTATTAGACACAGAAGTCTGTGTTAGGTCATTCTATGGAGCTCTCACTATTCCATGGAGCTCTCACAAACATGAAGACAGGATGGTGTCTTATATACAGAAGGTGGTGGGAGGAATCTAGGGGTGGTCTAGGGGAGGAGTTTGGGGAGGGTCTTCAGGAGGAGTTAATGAGGTCAATGAGTAATTAAGGGTGGAAAGTTTCTAGAGGCCACCTGGAGATCACAAACAATGGTGGGCTAGGCCAGTTCAAGGGTGGATCTACACCTTGATAGGCTCAAGGGTGGCAAGTCTAGTAACAGAGGGTGGGAAGTCTAGTAACAGAGGCTTGGGCTCAGCCACAATGTAAGCCTTATTGCCTCTGTAAATGTCCCATCAAATGAGATTATTTAATCAGAGTTCAAGAGCGTGTACCTCAAGGACCAAAGGAGAGGAAAAGGGACCTCCCAGAGCCCATACCTCATCAATGAGTGCTGTATTTTATTTACTGCTTGTAACTCTAATGTTGATATTATATACTATATATCTGTGTACAGCCTATGTATCAGATATAATTATCTGTGAAAATTAATTTATGTTTATGATTTCATCATGTAGCTATAACTGTGCTCTTGTTCTGGTTTTCAGGGATTGTAAATTTTTCAACACTAGAAGAATTTTAAGAGTATGATGTCAAGTTGCCTTTACTGCCCTGGACTCCTTTCAAGTACCCATAGTCACCAAGACAAGGAAGTGCTATTCAGTTAGGGAAATTCTAGAATATGATAATCCTTTTGGGCATTATACCTAGATATTGGGATTGTATCAATAGCATAAACTTAGAGAAGAGGATGGAAAGGAGCAGAAAATGTGGCACATGAAAAGTCCTGGGTTTTCCTGAATTTTCTTGTGAAAAAGAGATAGTCTGACACTGGGAGCATGCTTATTAAGCAGGAGATGCACTATAGCCTGCCCTTTATGTATCTAGACTTCAAAAAATTTGGAGGCTGGGAATCCAGAAGATTGACTCTATGTTGAGGAAGTTGGTAGTTCAGAGTCAGAGCCAAAGTGCATCCAGCCCCACCGGATTGCAATAGATCTCTATCTTAACAATTGAGAACATGCTGAAAGAATAAGGTATTTCCTTGTCCCATCTGCTCATACCCTGAGGTATCATTTCCGTATTCACTAAGGTTTCCCTGGGAGGTTTGCCCCATTTCCCACTTCAGGAGATTGCCCTTATTTTGTGTACCTGAGTAGAGCTCTATTACATTTTTTCCCTCTTTTGTTATTTATTCTTTCCTGTAAATCCTTTTGTTATTTGATTTGTGACTCTGGAATAGTCTATAAAAGGAGAGTGCTGTACTGATTAGGTTCAAGCTCTGATTTGTAGATTGATGATTCCAAACAACTTCATTGAACCTGGAAAAATTAACAAGGTTCTTGCAGTGGCTCTCAGGTTTCTCATATACATAATAAGGGAATTGGATTTGATTGAGTTCTTAATTTTTTGTGTGTCAAGGACTCTTTTGGCAGTATTTGAAGACTATAAAGTCTTTCACAGAATAATGCTTTAAAGTGAATGAAATAAAATACATAGATAGAAATATAGACACGTTAGGGAAAATAAAAGTGTAATTTTCTTCCTATCCAAGTTCATGGAGAAATCAGAAATTTATCCATGTACTCTTTGAATTGTGTGGACTCCAGGTTAACAACCTCTGGATTAGTGTAATAGTAATGGAATTTAAAGATCCCCTTGTATTGGCTTGGTTTTTGGTTTGATTATGTTAAAACCCAGAGCTTGTGAATCCCACTTGTGGGATGGACTTGCTGACATGAAAAGAGAGTGCTGAACTGGGAGGAGCTGGTGATGTAAATTTAGAGAGACACAAGAAAAGAGAGAGGCAGAAGAACTTTTTGGAAGCAGAATCTTGGAGACAGAGAGAGATGGAGAGGATTGCTGAGGGCCAGTTTGAATTGCCCAGGACTTTTGAGAGCTGCCACCCAGAGCTGCCAAGGCCTGAGGAGACATGGCTGTTATGCTGGTACTTTGTCTGTTTTGATGTTGTTTTGCCAGATTTGTCCACTGGTGAAAGACAGTCCTATTGTTGCAGAGGTCTCAGAACCTTGCTGTTGGTTCAGAGCTCCTGAGACTGTTCTGCAGACAGAGAGTGAATTAATGAAGACACTGGCAATGTATCTTGTGGCCTTGCTAAGCTTTGTCTCCTCAGGAACAAAGATTGCTGAGAACTTGCCTTGGGTCAAGATGAAGAAAAGACCTCTCTTTGGGTATTAAATGCTGTGCTTAAGCTTGTTGTAACTCTGGGGTAGATGGCCTATTCAGTTGTAATCCAAGGGTGGGGAACTTTTGACCTTTTTGTGCTCTGTGATTGAACAAATGAATGTACTTTACTCATGATTGGAAACTAATCTCCATTTGAGAAGAGAGGCTTTGTGGTTGACTAAATGAATGTCCTGCCTAGGGGTGGAGTAGTACTTAGAAGAGGGTCTTTGGGATTGACTAAATGAATTATAATGTCCAGGAGTGGGGTAGTACTTGGAGATTATTAAATTATACTTGGCAAATGCTGTATTTTGAATGATGCTATATTTTGATTTTCTTTGTTCTTAAGTTTTCACTGAATAAAAAAAATGGAGAGCACCTATGCTGGTATTTTGAACCTCTGGGAAGTTGCCTTTGCTTGGCATTACAATTAGATAGCTAAGATCTGTTTCAGCAAAAACATTTTATGACTATAGACTGATTTTTAAAAATTCTCTGCAGTGTATTACAAAAATTTCCATACTTTAATGATCACAATAATGACCTCTTTGTAGAAATTTCTCTAAAATGTAACTATAAGAAACATATCATTCTGAAGAGAAAAAGAAAGTGATCAAAAAGGGTTAATAAAGCTAGATTCTCAGAGCAGATTAAGTTGATGTGCTAGGCTCAGAAGCAGCCACCAACAGAAGTTTGCAACATCATTAAACAGAACATAGGAAATAGTAAATTTTAATGAATGGAAGAACATTTGAATAAGATAAATAAATATAGGTTACTAAGAAAGTTGTGGTTCATGAATGTAATAAAATATTATTATGTTGTAAAAATGATGAATATGATAAACATGGAAAAATGTATATGAACTGATGCAGAATGAGGCAAATACAACCAAGAAAACAATATACACAATGTATTTGGAAAAAAAAAAACCCAAAACAATCAAAACCAAAATCTTTGAAATTATAATGACCAAGGTTGTCTCTTGAAAGAAATGAGAGTGTACCTCCTGCCCTTCTTTATACAGGTGAGGGACTATGGATGTGGATCATTACATATGATGCATTGGTAAATCTTGCTAAATTTTCTCCCTTTATTTGTAGTTTTTAAGGATTGGGAAATATAGGCCATGTAAAAAAATAGTAATACAAATTTTTTAAAGATATAGCTTACATCTTCTAACATTTTTTGCATATTTATCAGGGACTTAAAAAAATCTAATATAAGCTATTGCAACTCTATTTTAGTTTTGGCTCTGTCTACATAATAATTCCTGCCATCTGGTATGATAGTCATCAAAAGCTCATTTTTATAATAAAAATATTAAAGTCATTGAAGCTATCAATAATTCCTCCAGTTGTCTAAGTGTATGGCATGGATAGACTTGTATAATATTAGTATTCCATGTTGTCACCAACTTAGATATCATAGAAATCAAGAGGCATTTGGAGGGAGTTTGAACCCATTTGGAACTATTAAAAGACCTAATGGTACTGTATTTCAAATAAAAAGACAACCTACCATCAGTACAGTCCAGGTTTTTCTGCTCCAATACTGCCCAATCCTCCAACCCTACAACAAGTAATGATGAATTTTTCTGATTCACCAAGGCTCACTTGACTCATCTTCCTTGTATTTCCCAGACAACTCCTTGTCTGGCTGGGTTTAAAGTTGAGTATGAAGTCTGAGAATGGCAGAAGCTTTATGGAACACAGGAATCAAACCTACAACCTTAATACCATCATGCTTTGTGTAACCAGACAAACTGAACCAGTTTTTCAGAAGTAGCCAAGGTTAAAGAATTAATGAATCCAAAAAAGTAGGCAGAGGGAATCAGGAGCTATACCAATGGTTCTGTTGTTAGCACATTAAGTTGTCTTTAAGTTGTAAGGGTCACACTGTGAGGAAAAGAGTAGCTGTTAATAGGGTTCATATGGCAAGGAATGTGGAATGTAACCTTATGAAGGAACTGGTAAAGTTCTAACTGCTAGTGAAAGCACCCAGTGATCATGACTCCTATCTTAGCAAGAGTGTTTTGCCTCTCCAATCTCTCTAATTTTTATTTCTAGTCTCTAGCAAAGAAGCAGAGAGAGTAGAAATAAGAGGTACAGCTAAAGTTTATATCTAATTCTAATAGTATGTGTGAAAGATGAATAAGATCAATTTTAGTGGAACAAAGAAAGAGAACATGGATAGTTGAAATTTGCTAGTTTTTGTCATTAATTTCTCCCATGAGTTTCTTTTCTTTAACAGTTTTCTTTAAAGTTTTGAATTCCAAATTATATCTATCCCTGATGGTAAACAATCAGATATACATATATACATGTACAGTTATGTAAAACATTTCCATATTAGTAATTTTGTACAAGAAGATTGGAGTAAAAGAGAAAAAAGAAAGTGAAAAATAACATGCTTCCGGCTGTCTTCCATCAATATCAGTTTTTTCCCCCTCTGGAGGAAGATAGTATGCCTCATCATTAGTCCTTTGAAGTTGTTTGGATCTTTGTATTGCTGAGAATAGCTAAATCATTTACAGTTTTTCAGTGAACAATATTGCTGCTACTGTGTACAATATTCTCCTGGTTCTGTGCATCAGTCCATGTCAGTCTTTCCAGGTTTTTCTGAAGTCATCCTGCTTGTCATTTTTCATATCCCAATAATATTCCATTACAATCATATACCACAGCTTGTTCAACCATTCCCCAAGTGAAGGGCATCCCTTTGATTTCCAATTCTTAGCTACCACAGAAAGAGTTACAATAGGGTGGAGTCAAGATGGCTAAGTAGAAGCACGACCTCTGAGCGGCTCTGGTTTCCACCTTTCCCAATCAATGTAAAAAGGGTACTCTGAACAAACTTTGGAGCTGCAGAACCCACAAAATGACACAGAGAAGCTAACCTCCTGCTGAGGACAGCCCCAAAGGCTGGCAGGAATCGGCCAGCTCAGTGCTCTGGGAGCTGAGCCCAGCCCCACCCCGAGGCTTTAGCCCCAAGGCAGGCCTGACCAGCAGCTGGCCAAAGGGACTCCAGATCAGCAGCAGCTGTGGCCGTTTCCAGATTTATCAACACATAGATGCGAAGGACAAAGTGAGAGGTCAGTGCAGTCTGGACTTTGGGACCCAGTAAGTGGGAGTGTATAGCTTTTGCCCCGGGGTGAGAAGCCACTGAGACAGCCAGCACAGCCAGCCAGCCCCACATGGCAGCTTCCGCTCTTGGCCTGCAGAGTGTAGGGGGACCAAGCAACCAGTCTGAGAGGTAATCTCTCTTGCTTTAACCTGCTTGGATCTGGATTGCAATCTAGGGTGGAGGTCCTGGGGTGTGTCCAGCTTGCAAGAGCCAGTGGAGGCCTCAGAGAGGGCACCCATCTAATACCTCCAGCAGCTGAGAAAACCCCAGCATTTGGGATGAAAGCTCCCCTGTCTGGTGGCCGAGTCCTATTGTGGCAAAAAGCTCAAGGGTCAAGTGACTGAGGGGTGTCATGACCAAGCAAAGGAAACAAAGCAGACAGAAGATTCCAACATTAGACTCCTATTTTGGGGACAAAAAGAGCAAAGCATGGAACAGGAGGAAGACAGTGAAGTCAGAATTCCTGCACCAAAAGCTTCAAAGGAAAATACGAGCTGGTGACAGGCCATAGAGAACCTTAAGAAGCAGACAAAAAAAATTGAAGGAAAAATTGGGAAGTGAAATGAGAAATGCAAGAAAATTATGAAATGAGAGTCAACAGCCTGACTGAGGAAAATAACACCTTAAAAATTAGACTAACTCACTTGGCAAAAGAGGCTCAAAAAGGCAATGAGGAGAAGAATATCTTAAAAAGTCAAATTTGCCAGATGGAAAAAGAATCTCAAAAGCTCCCTCAGTAGAATCATTGTTTCAGAATTAGATTGGAGCAAATGGAAGCTAATGACTTTATGAGAAATCAAGATGCTGTTAAACAGATCCAAACAAATGAAAGAATAGAAGGCAATGTGAAATATCTCATGGGAAAAACCACTGACCTGGAAAATAGATCCAAGAGAGAGAATTTAAAAATTATTGGACTACCTGAAAGCCATGATCAAAGTAAGAACCTAGAAATCATTCTCCAGGAAGTTCTCAAAGAAAACTGCCCTGATGTTTTAGAACCAGAGGGCAAAATAGAGGTTGAAAGAATCCACCGATCACCTCCTGAAAAAGATCCCAAAAAGAAAACTCCTAGGAATATTATAGCCAGGTTCCAGAATTCCCAGATTAAGGAGAGAATATTACAAGCAGCCAGGAAGAAACAATTTGAATATTGTGGAAACACAATCAGGATAACCCAGGATCTTGCAGCTTCTACACTGAGGGATCGAAGGGCTTGGAATATGGTATTCCAGAGGGCAAAGGATCTGGGATTAAAACCAAGAATCACCTACCCAGCAAAACTGAGTATCATGTTTCAGGGGAAAATATGGTCATTCAGTGGAATAGAGGACTTTCAAGCATTCTTCATGAAAAAACTAGAGTTGAATAGAAAATTTCGCATTCAGATACAAGAAGCAAGAGAAGCATGAGAAGGTAAACAGGGAAAAGAAATCATAAGGAACTCATCAAAGTTGAACTATTAACATTCCTACATGGAAAAACAATAATTGTAACTGATGAACTTTTGTCTTTATGAAAATAGTTGAAGGGAATATATATATATATATATATACATATATATGTATATATATGTCTATATATGAGGGTATATGGGCATATGAATACATATGTAAACGTGTGTATATATGTTTACAGGTATACATAGATAGAGGGTACAGGACCAATTTAACAGGAAGGGATGATACTTAAAAGGTAAAATTAAGGGGTGAGAGGAATATAATGAGAGGAGATGGGGAGAGACCGAATGGGGTAAACTATCTCATAAAGAAGAGGCAAGGGAAAATGGTTTCAATGAAGGGGAAGAATAGGAAGGCAAAAGGGAATGGGTCAACCTTATTCTCACTGAATTTGGCTTGAGGAGGGAATGAAATACACACTAAATAGGGTATCTCACCCTACAGGAGAGCAGGGGGGAGGGGAATCAGAGTAGGGATGACGGAAGGGTGGGCAGGCTGGGGGGGGAGGTAAGTTGGAAGCATCCACTTTTGAAAAGGGACAGGATCAAAGTAGAGAATAGAACAAGTGGGAGGTGGGATAGGAGGGAGGGAAATATAGTCAGTCCTCTACAATATATCATGTTATTGTTTTGCATTAGCTACACATGTAGCTATACTGAACTGCTTATCTTCCCAGTAAGGGTGGGTGACAAGGGAGGAAGGGAATGAATCTTTAATTCAAAGTTTTAAAATCAAATGTTTAAATATATATACTATTATTAATACTATTTAACATGTAATTGGGAAATAAGATGTACAGACACTGGGGCACAGAGATCCATCATGCCCTACTGGAAAAGTCGAAAGGGGTATGGGAGAAAATATGGGAGAGAGCATATTGGAGGAGGGGATTGTGATAGTAATGGAATGTGGAGATTCCCCTGTATTGGGCTTGGTTTTCAAATTGATTGTATTAAAACCCAGAGCTTGTTAATCCCACCTGTGGGATGGACTTTTTGATGTGAAAAGAAAGTCCTGACTGGGAGGAGCTGGTGACGTAGATTTGGAGAGACAAGAGAGAGGCGGAAGTTCTTTTTGGAAGCAGCACCTCGTGGAGAGAGACTAAGAGATTGCTGGTGGCCGCTTTGAATTGCCCTGGACTTTTGAGACCTGCCCCCTGAGCTGCCAAGGACTGAGGAGACATGGCTGTTTTGCTGGTACTTTGTCTGTCTGTTTTGATGTTGTTTTGCCAGATTTGTCCACTGGTGAAAGACAGTCCTTTTGTTGAAGAAGTCCTGGAACCTGGCATTTGGTTAAGAAGCCCTGAGACTGTCCTGCAGACAGAGAGTGAATACTGTCCACTGGTGAGGGACAGTACTGTTGTTGCAGGGGTCTGGAGACTGTCCGGCAGACAGAATGAATACTGTCCACTGGTGAAGGACAGTGCTGTTGTTGCAGGGGTCTGGGAGCCTTTCTGTTGGTTTAGAAGCCCTGAAGAAGGATTTTCTTGTTGTATGTTTACAGAAATCCTGGGAGAGGGCTTTGCTAATGTGTTCAGGGGTTCTAGGACTGTTCTACAGACAGAGGATAAATTCATGAAGGGACTGGCAATGTATCTTATGGCCTTGCTAAGCCTTGTCTCTCCAGGAACTAAGATTGCTGAGAACTTGCCTCGTGTCAAGATGAAGAAAAGACCTCCATTTGGGTATTAAGTGCTGTGTTTAAACTTGATGTAACTCTGGGGTAGATTCAATTGTGATCCAGGGGTGGGGAACTTTTGACCTTTTTGTGTTCTATGGTTGAGCAAATGAATGTATTTTACTTATGTTTGGAAACTAATCTCCATTTGAGAAGAGGGGCTTTGTGGTGGACTTAATTAAGGTATAGCCTAGGGGTGGAGAAGTATTTGGAACAGAGACTTTGTAATTGATTGAATGATTGGAAAGTCCTGGGGTGGGGTAGGCCTTGGAGATGATTTAATCACACTTAGTAAATGCTGTATTTTGAATGATGTCATGTTTTGATCTTCTCTGTTCTGGGTTTGTTACTGAATAAAATAGAGAGCACCTATGCTGGTATTTTGAACCTGGGAAGTTGCCTTTGCTTGGTATTACATTACAGGGATATCCTGTGGGACTGCTATTTGGGGATGGTGGGTAGGGGACAAAAGGGGAGAAAATTTGTAACTCAAAATCTGTGGAAATTAATGATGGATCTTATCTACAGAAAGATTGTGGGAAGGATCTAAGGGTGGTCTAGTAGTCTGGAAGGAAGAGTCTAGGGAAGGTCTTGAGGAGGAGTCTAAGGAGGATTTTGATGGGACTGGGGTCAGACTCCATGAACCAAGAGAATGGGATTTGATGGGACCAAGGGTGGGAAACAGTCAGAGGTAACAGACAATGGAGGGTTAGGCTAGGTTAAGGGTAACAGAGATTCATTCATAGCCATAATAGAAGGCTTATTGCCTCAGGCGAACACCAGATCCAGTGGGAAGATTCAAAGGGAGTTCAAGGGGGTGTGCAGAGCCTATAAACCATCAAGAGGACTGCCAGTATTGTAAGGAGTAAGGATTTGAACCCAAATCTTCCTCACTCCATGGCTGGCTCCCTATACACCATGTCATCCTGCTTTTTGGGCTTTGACTGATGGGTAGAATTTCAATGAACATTTGGAGTACTGGATAGGAATTAGGTATAAGGGGAAATAGACTTGGGAAAGCCTATGGCTCATTTTGAAAATGCACAGTAGTACTGTCTGGCTGGAAAATAGGGTATGCAGATGAGCAGAAGGAGATTTTGGAAAGAAAGCTTGAAGACAAAATGTAGATGATCTCAAATGTCAAGCTAGGACCCCCAGGGACTTATTTACCATATTCTAAGAAACTCTCACTCCTCTCACACCTGCTACTCTGACTGGTTTCAATTCCATGGAACAAAATGGCCCTTCTAAGATAAGCTCATATCTTCTAAATTCACCACCTTGCTGCTAACATCAGTCTTGATTGACTTCACCTCCCTTAGTCTCCTCTCCCCTAAAATTAGAGGCTGGAGGGCAGAGTACCAAATTCCTCCTAATGCCTTCCTTTAAAGAAGGCAGACTGTGAACTCTCAGCTTACTCCACTTCGCATTTGCTGCTCTGCCTGGTTTCATCCACATAAAATAAGATGCCCATTTGCTAGGTACCTTGTCCCCCTATTTCTTTTGGGTGTTGTCATCCTCTTTAGATTGCAAGCTCTCTGAGGGTAGGGACTGTTTTATTTTTATTAATTGTATCCCCAGTACTTAGCACAGTACGAAGTAGGCACTTAATAAATGTTTATTGGATTGGATCTTTGGAATTTGAACTTTGTCCTGCTGGCAGTGGGGAGCTGTTTAAGCTGTTTTGTTTGTTTATTTTTTTTTAAAGGGGATAGATATTATCCAAGAAGTCTTATAGGTAGATTATGTACCTATAAGATATAGGATGGATTTAGGAGTAATGATGGTGGAACCTGGAGGTAGGAAGGTAGGAGAGAGGACACATAGGAGGCTACTATAACAGTCTGAGGGTAAGATAATCTGATAATGTCAATAGTAAAGTAAGTCCAAATCAATTTATCTCAGGCTCTGGAATATATAATAGTATGGTTTTGCAGAAGATGCATATTGATGCTGAAGCCAGTATATAGGAGTTATTTCCTGAATATTTTCTGGGTTTTTGTAATAGGGCAAAGAAAGCAATGAGTATATTAGTTGCTAGGCAAACACAAGTGTGGTGTTGTAACTATTATATCCAGAATCTGCACATGTAAAATTGAGTTGATTATGGTTTACTATAGGAGTGTGACAGTCAGGTTCAATAAGATACTATAGTTACAGATGAAATCCAATGTCTACCTTGGATGTAGTTTTTGCCATTTTAAAAATAAAGGTATTCTTTCAGATCATTTGGGGCTAAGTGTTTCAAGGATTTTTATAATATTAAAGGTAGCAGTGACTTAAGAAACTATCTAGTGCACCCATTTCATTTTTCAGATTATGTTATAAAAGAATACTTGTGATCATTCTCTAAAGGCAAGGTGGCATAATGGCTAGAGATAGACGATAGAGAGCAGACCTCAGAGTCATGAAGGCTTGACTTCAAGTCAGGCTTCTGACACATATTTGCTATGTGACCCTGGGCAAGTCACTTAACCTAGTGGCTAGAGTGGTACTCTGGGAGTCAGGAAGACCTGAGTTTGAATCCTGACTCAAATACCAGCTGTGTGACCCTGGGCAAATCATGTAAGCATTCAGTCAGATTTGGGGAACCTGTGGCCTCAAGGCCACATATGGCCCTCTAGGTCCTCAAGTACAGCCCTTTGACTGAATCCAAACTACTCAGAACAATCAAAGGTCTGCACTTGAGGACCTAGAGGGCCACATGTGGCCTTGAGGCCACAGGCTCCCTGCCCCTGCTGACTCAGCTTATTTCATTATCTACAAAATGGGGATAATAATAGCACCTAAATCCCAGAGTTATTGTGAAAATTAAATGAGATAACATATGCAAAATATGTTGCAAATCTTAAAGCACTATATAAATGGTAGTTATTAATACTCAAGAAATGTAATAACTGGGAAAGTAAGTGAAGAAACTAGAACTTTCCCAAGCTGACATTTAGGCAGAATATCCCTAGTAGCATTATTCTAGAAAGTTTCCATTATTTCTTTTATAATCAGCATTAAAACTCATTTGTTTATTTATATATGGAATTGGTAGGTGGTACATAGAACAATTTAGACAGACATGGTCCATACCCTCCCGGAGGTTACGATCTAATAGCCATACACATTTTGATCATCCCCAAATATCAACATTAAGAAAGTCAGGAATTACAACTTACCACCACAATAGAGAAGTACATATATTTGAAAAGAAGTAATATTTGACTCAAAGTATTTCTAACCAGTTGGTAGGCAGCCAGCTGCCTAAGCAAATCACATAATGTTTAATCCTGGCCTCATGTGTTTCCCAAACTAAAGCAAAGCTGATCAAACAGTATTCAATTACACTTTGAGGATCATCTGTTCATGTAAATAACATTAAAGTTTCTATTTTTGAATCGAGGAAGTGTTCTTCCAATTGTCAATCTGTTTTGAAATGATTGTCATACAGTTCTCACGGCACCTAGGGGAAAAGTGGCCTAAAATAATTCCATCTCACAAATGACTCAACTTATGTTTAAACTTCATGAGCAAATAGCACCCAGGACACTTTCAGTAAATAAAGTAGCAGCATTATCACAGCCTTCATTTAGCTTTGGCCCTGGAAGTAATGAGGCAGATTCTCCCAAGGCCCATATTACCTATGGGTAGAAGTTACTTGAGAGGCACATTTGGACTAAGATTTTGCCATCTGACTGTCATAGAGTCTCAGGGAGTAAATGGCTATATTAACACTAGAGAAATAAAATGCTCCCTATAGAATGAAAGGGCTTCATTTTAGCCTGCCGCATGGTTTAGAAGGGAGATTTAGTTTTATTATGGTAATGGTCTATGTTGCCCTCTAGTGGTGTACATTAACAAATGCATGCCAGTCCTTAAATTCAAGAATTTATAGAATTAGAGAATTTTATCATTTTAAGTCTGGAGGGATCTTATGACCAAGTTGATTCAAAGATCCCAGGTGATTTGACTTACCTCAAAACAATGTATAGTCTTTAAACCACTCTTTTCTCAATAAAAGCACAATTTGTCCAACTGTACCTATGACTTTAATGGTGTAGGAGAGCTCCGAAATGAAGGGATTTCCTCCACCTGTGCAGCTTGACTTCTGCTCTAACTTAGTCTTAAAAATTTGCCTTGGGTACTAAGGTGTTAAATGCTATGCTCAAGGTCACTCAGCCCATAGAAATGAGACTTGAACCCAGGTCTTCCTGACTCAGAGACCAGCTCCATTTGCTATGCAATGTTTTTTTTTTAATATAGTAAATAAAACTTTTATTTTTCTTTCAATAAATAAAATGTGCATCTAGCTCTATGAATGTATATTCTGGAGGAAAAGTTGAGTAAGCTAAAAAAAAATTAAGCAATAAGAGGGTGTCAAGATTTCAAAAAAAATATGGCAAATCCCTGGTCTAATTCTCTGTAATGCCAGTTTTGTCTTTTAGAGTCCTCTCTACTGGGAATAGAAGCTCTACGATAATATAGGACCTTCTCTCAGGCTAATGGGATGGTAGCTTTTTCCTCATGGCTTTGGCTCTCCTTGATGGTGAGACCCAGAGAAAGACGAAACAAATGTGTAAGGTGCTGGAAAAGCATAGTGAAATAAAGAATGGATTTCTAGAACTGTAAAAAACAAACAAAACTCAAAATTTTCCCCCATCATACCCAAAATTAGGAACAGATGATCCCCAAAGGCACATTTTAAAATATCTGGTCTTCCCATATGATTTTTCATGGTTCTCCTATATGTACTATTTTTGTAAGGTACAGAAACCATGTAGAAATGGTTATTTAAAATTAGGCAAATCTTCATGATTACATTTTTTTTAAAGCATTCCAAATTGACCATGGATGCATTGACTGAATAAACCTCCACCTTCCTAAATGTAAATGCATTTTACTGTATTTGTATTATGTTGACATGTGCAAATATTCAACCAAACCTTAAGGATGTACACATGGCTAAAAACTGAGAGTTTCAGATATGCCCAACATACAAAGAGCTCCATTAAAGACCAGTTTTTGAGGCAATCCACTTCCGATAATAAGTTATTTGGGTATAGACTCCAGGCTTGTTCACACGGCCACAGTTATCACCCCAGCTCACAATTCCAAGGAGATACCAAGTATCTTTAGAATCTTTTACAACTAGGGGTCCTCCAGAATCACCCTGATGAGAAAAAAGAAATAATGAGTGGCTTTCATTTGCAGTACATTTTGTTTACAAAAACTCTTCCTCTACAATTTCTTCCCTGATTATCAACAAGAACCTTTAGAAATCTTTAACTAGGCCCAACAAAAAGTTCTCCTTTCTGTTCCTGTGGTCTTGTTTCTTAAAAATATTGGCTACTGAAGCCACTCATCTCCCCAGGAAAAGGTTCTCAACTCCACACACTGTATTCTTTACAAAAAAGAGTAAGATCATCCCATGCAAGGTCAGGCCAATGCTCTCCGACTTAGTTTTTTCTTTACACTTACTGGTCCAAAAACCTGGGGCTCTTTGTTAGAAGCTTCATCCTGTTTTATGGAAAACATTTCTTATATATACCATCCAATTTTAATTTCTGAAGGCTAGTCTATAAATCAAGCAAGCAAGCATTTCATTAAGCACCTACTATGTTCTAGGCATTGTGCTAGGTGGTAGACTGTAAGCTTCTTGAGAATAAGTATTGTCTTTTACCTTTGTCTTCTTTTCATTTACTAAGTGCTTAGTAAATGTTATTAGTAAATGGTTATTAACTGACTAAGACAGGCAAAAACAGTCCCTGACCTTAATGTGGGGGTAGCAGGAGACAGACAACATGCAACAACTATGTATATAAGTTATGTACAGAGTAAATTGGAGTTACTTGCAGAGGGAAGGCACTAGCATTGAGGGGGACACTGGAAGGATTCTTGCAGAAGGAAGTGATAAGGTGATGGGACTTGGACCCATAATTTTCCCACATGTTTCAGCAACCCAATCTCAGAATTTTCCCAAACAAGCCAGTCCCTGGCTTCTCCCCTGAGGTATCTGACCAATCCCATCCCACCTAGATACTCTATAATCCTTTCACTATGGCTCTCCACTCACCCCAGACCATTTAACTCCTTTCCTTAGTGCACCTAGGCCACCCCAGGCTATTTGCCACTCCTTAATCCCGTTTAGACCCTTTTACTATTGCCTCTGAGCCACTTCTGGCTATTCACCACTCCTGAATCCCACCCAGATCTTCTCACTGTCTTTTTTGTTTGTGATTCATTAGGAATCTAGCTTACTCTCTTGGAGTTACAATGGCTTGAGTGCTTGAATTCTTTCTAGGCAGATTTGCCCTGTACCCTTAACTTTTTACATTTTGGGTAAATGTAAACCCAGTAACCCCAAACTGCATCAGAAGTATTTTAGCTGAGTCCTAAATAAATCCAGGGAAGTCAGGAGATGGAAATGGGAATGGAGAGCATTCAATGCATAGAGAGAAAGTCAGTGAAAATGCATAGAAAAGGTAGATAAAGTATCTTTTATGAACGGTCAGACAGGTGGGAGGAGAACTAGGTTACAAAAGTCTAAAAAGAGAATCAAGGAGAAGAGTTAACTTGTCAGTGCCAAAAGTGCCCTCTACACTATTCAGGAATTAGGAAAAAGGGGGCTGTTTGGGGGAAAAATAATGTCAATAATAGTTATTTTCCCATTAAGTGACAAATATTTCTGGGGTTCAGAGGTCCTACTTTTGAGCCCTTCCTTTCTCCCACATATGTGTAGTTGGGGAGAGGGGGGAAAGGTAGAGAAAAAAGCTCATCTAGGGGACTTCTAGCTGACTAGCTGCACTCTGGGCCTTTCATAGGCATATACAGCCACTCCTGAGCCTGTGGTGGAGCTTTGAGTCACATATTTATATCAAAGTGTAATTACAGTTAGCACTAAAATAAGTCAACAACAACAAACATTTATTACTAAGCATGTAGTAAGTTCAAAGCACTGTGCTAACCATTGTGTATACAGAAAATTTTTAAATAAAAGTTACTATTCTCAAGCTCAGAATCTAAGAGGGGGAAGGAGTATACAAACAATTATATTGAAACAAGATAGAGACAGGATAAATCTGAGACAATCTCAGAGGGAAGACGCTGATAAACAGGGCATGTCATGGCCAAACAGGCCAATCCTCTCATGATGAGCCCCTCACCATTTCCTTAGCCTGATCCTTAGATAACTGACATAGACTGCTGCTAGGCCTGCACGCAAAACCTTTCTTGGTTGTTAGGAAAAGGAAGACTTGTGCTCCCATGCAATAGTAACTTCTGAAAAAGTTACATCCTCTTCATGACTAAATGACATGTTAGAATAAAGGTGATAGTGATCATAATTTAATTTTTCTTTAGTGATTTGTTTTTTTAGAACCATTATGTAAGCATAAGATCTTTGTTAGAATAATCCAATATTATTTTAACAAACATATGAGAAGTTGGAAATTGGGATAATTATAATGACCTGGGGAAATGTTTTGAAAACAGATTTTTGTTAATACTTACATATTTCATTTGATCTCAGATCACATCCATCCAACCCTTTTTGTCCTGGGCAACTTTTGTTCATGCCCTCTATAACCATCATTAAGGAATCTACCCAACCTGATTAGGGCTACCCTCTTGATTTCTTGACACCCTATAGATAGGTGTCCAACCAATGTAACAGACATAAGTTGGTCTGTCTTTCTTGATTACATCTTGATGATTCCTTTTATTCTATTTCTCCATGTAATTTTTCACTGAAATATGTTGTAAACCAGTCATACCTACCATATACCTTTCCACTGACTTCTTGGTGACCCATAACTTTAATTCTTTAACAACTAGGTTATTATATGACTTACTGATGTATAGCATAAACAAATATATTGATATTAAAAAGATAGGCCTTTGTTTCAGGGAAAGGTTTAAGGTTATTAAAAGCACAAAGTAATTTTCCATGGGCAAGATAATGTACTCTTCTCCTTGGTTTGGAAAAAAAAATCACAAAAAATTTACTCCAAAAAGCCAAAACACAAACCTAGGCTCAATGAGGTAAATGACTTGTCCAAAGATAATGGAAAAAGTAAAATGTGGAGTTGAGACTTGAACCTGGCTTTTGTTACTACAAATCTATCAGAGTGAATATCCTTTCAACTGGTATACTTCTCAACTCATTCATACTTTCTCAGTTTGTGTGATTCTTGTTCAGGTATTTCTATAAGACCTCCATAGAAAATCTACCCAAATCACTTTTTCTTCCTGTTCTTTTAGTATTTCATGAGAAATACTCAGGCTGTCTCTCTTTGTTACATGACTGATCTACCTCTCTCTTCCTGGACAGATATATTCTTGATAATGAATGTCACTCTTCTAGAGCATGTCGTCAGTGGTAATTTGAGTTAACTTACCATGTACCCCTTCCTTCCCCCCCCCCCCTTTGGCCTCTTATTAGTGATTGGAAAGATATTTCTGCTTGATGGGATATTGGATAGTTTCGCTTTCATAATGACTTTTCCCTCTTTCATTTCCATGGGTAACAGAAGAAGAGGGAGAATTATTGTTTTAAAAGTAACATTTTTCTTTGTTATAATGGGAAGCATTATAACCTGAGAGAGTACAGGGGCTTAGTTAATTTGATTGTTCTTAATGAGCATTTCAGGTAGGAGCTATGCTCGTATCTATTGCATAAAGGACAGGAGAATCTTAGGCAGAAGTATGCTGAGATTAGCTCTAACCAGCTTGGGAGAGCTGATTGTTAAATTTTTGGTGTGAACATTTAAATTTTAGAAATTGGCAGATTCTATAAATCTGGCCTTGCTCTATTTTTTTATTGCTTTCTAGACTTAAGAAACTGATAGAGAAAATGTTAATAGTACTAATCAAACACAAAAGTGTTTTGTTTATAATTTTTTGGGGGGGTGGGGGAGATCTGGTTATTAAATATTTACTAGCACACTTGCCGTCCTAGGACATCTGAGATAAGTTTAAATGGGACACAGACCAGATTATATCACTAGGTCCCACATCTTTCACTTCCCATTCTTCCTTCTTCCTAATCAACTAATCAGTATTTTACATTGCTAATAACTTATTGGTTGTGTGTGTCTTGGTGACTTAGAATTTTATTTACCGTGAGTCAACACCATAACTTTAGTTTCCATTTTGTAAAGAACACAAAAGTATTTCCTGAATCAGATGGATATTTTTATAGTAATAATGATGGTAATAGCAAAGTAATTACTACCCCACCTACCCTGCAAGCATCATAAATTCCTTCCAAGAAACCAGCACAAAACATTCCATATGTTATCTCTTTTCCATATACATGTGGCTGCCTGCATATTTCATTACTTATGATTTCCACTGCAGCTTGTCGAAGTTCATTCTGTGAGGCCCCTAAGGATAAAGAAAAAAAATAAGTAGTTTTAGCATTTACAATCAACATCCTTTGATAAAGTATCAAAGTAAGCCATCACTACAATGAAGTAAATTAGTTTTCCTACTTTTTAAAATTTCATTAACTTTAGTACAAGGAATGCCTGATATGACTCAAACCCCGGCTTTGGATTCTGCTTCAAATATTTGCTAGCTGTGTGATCATTCAACATCCATCAATGTCATTCAACATCCATCTATCATCTTTCATTTCCTTGAGTGTAAAATGGAGGAAAAATTAACAAACAACATGCTAGAAACTATCAAGTACTGACTAGACCAGGGGTGGGAAACCTGTGTCCTTGAGGTCACATGTGGTCTTCTAGGTCCTCCAGTGCAGCCGTTAACCAAATCCAAGTTGGCCTTGAGACCTCAGGTTCCCCACTCCTGGTGAACTGCCAGTTTTGGAAGTCTGGTGTATTAGGCTTGATTTTTGCCTCTGAAACATACTAGCTTTGTGACCATGGCCATGACCCTAAACTCTAACTGCCTCAAGCATTTAACTCTAAGACTCTTAAGCAACAAAGGAGTTTTCAGTTTGCCCCTATGCAGGGAAGGGGAGTTAAGACAGGGGAACCTATTCTCAGATCTTAGGTAATTTACTACAAGGAGATCATAGGTTTTAACAGAAATAATTAACAACGAGTGCCCTATCTACCTCCTAGAGTTGTGAGGAAAGCACTTTATGCCCCTTAGAATGCTGCAAAAAAGAGGTGCTATGGGGGGGTTGGGATTGACTTTGTGATTTTTTTTTGGTGAAAAAAGTCCCAAATGAGGGGACTCTCAATCCCTTTGAATATGAGGAAACTGTCTCTACCAATGAATAGGGAAGCCCTGTCTGACAATGCAGGTCAACGCTTTCTTTGAAATTTACAATTTTAAAGAACAGAAGCTGAGTAACTTGCCCAACTTGCCACATAGCCAATATTTGTCAGAGGTAGGACTTGAATGCAGGTCACCCCTGATCTGAGACCAGCTCTAGAAACAATAATATTCTGCCTCCTGTTATCTGTGATGCTAAATTCATGAGTATCCCATCATAAGGGATTTCTAGTGGGGAAATTATCTAAGAATCTTGAAGTTAAACTTGACATATATAAATATGTACTCATTTCCCTGGCATAAAAAAAAAAGTACCTCTAGAAACTTAAGAGCAGTTTATTTTCTTTTCCAGAAAATTGGAGTAACCTTGTTAAAAAGATAAAATGTTTTTTTTCCAAACCTTCCTTGTTAGTAAAGTTTCAATTCTGATTTGGTCTGTTATTTGTGTTATTAAGCTTTTTTTTTCTTATTTAGTATTTTACTATCCCCCAGTTACATGTAAAAACAATTTTTGACTTTCATTTTTTAAAACTCTGAGTTCCAAATTCTCTCCTTTCCTCCCTCCTCACCCCTCCATTAAGAAGGCAAGCAATTCAATATAGTAACCTATATCATGTGTAGTGATGCAAAACATTTCCATAATAGTCATGTTGTAAAAGAAACGTATATTAAAAAAAAAAACCTCAAGAAAAATAACTTAAAAAATATCTTTCAAACTGTATTCAGATACCATCAGTTCTTTGGGAAGGGATAGCATTTTTCATTATAAGTCCTTCAGAGTTGTCTTGGACATTCTATTATTCAGAATAGTAGAGTCATTCACAGCTGATTATCTCACAATATTGCTGTTATTTCGTACATGGTACATTTCACTTTGCATCAGCTCATGTAAGTCTTTCCAGGTTTTTCTGAGGTTATTAAGCTTTATAATCCCTTTTAAACTTTGGAAATTCATGCTGGAACATGGAGTGATTTTTGTTTCCAAAGCTGGCCTCCCTAATAAGCTTAGATAATCCTATTTACTTATAAATGACTTTTTAATTGAATGAGCTTTTGGCTTCAGGCTCTAGATTGGGAACCAGGTACAGCAACTGATTGAATCAAACAATGTGACAGGTACAAAGCTGTTGGGGGTGAAAAAACCCATCACAGAAATCCAATTCATGTGCAAGTCAGGACATCACTCTCTGTGATATCATTGATGCTCTTTGAGAATGAAGAACCATTACCACCATTACCACCAACACACCCAAGGTGTATTTGTTCTTGCTCAAATGGCAGGATTCTGAGATCCCTGAGTAAAACATCCACACAAGCCATCATCCTATAAACCTCTCCCTTCCAATGCCAGACTATTAGAATCATCTACATTCTTGCTTCTAACTTTCTTCTTCTCTGTTGCCCCCCCCCCCCCATTCTCCCTTGCAATCTAGCTGTTGATCCCATCACAAATGAAACTGCTCTGCTCATTTACTAAAAATCTCTTAACCACTAAACCTAGTGCACTTTTCTCACTCTTATAATCCTTAACTTCTCTGCAACTTTTAAAACTGTTCTCCCCACCTTCCCTGCACCTTCTAGAGACTTTGTCCTTCTGGTTTTTGTGACATTTTACTTTTCTGATTTTCTCCTACTTGTTTGATTGCTTCTTAGTGTCCTTTGCAGGTCTCCTGCATTCTTTGCATGGGTGTTCCCCAGTATTTTATTTTGGTTCCTCTTCTCTCTATATACTCTTTCCAAGATCTTATTACCAAATAGAGGTTTAATTATGACTGCCAAATCTATAGCCAGGCTTAATCTCTCTTCTGAACGCTACACATACGTTATCAACTTAATTCTGGATATTTCCTCCTGAATCACATGTGGCATCTCAAATAAAACATGCCTAAAGTTATGAAATATCTTCCTACCTCCACTGGTTTTTCCTTCAAGTTTCCCATTTTATGATTAAAGTACCACCATCCTTCAAAGTTACTCAGTTTCATAACCTCAGAGTCATTTTCTCTTCACAACTTTCAAAATTATCTTCCTGAGGCATAAGATCTGCCCAATCTGAATGCCTGCTAACCGTTTTCTATAGCTTTCCATAAGATACAGTATGAACTCTATAGCTTAGCATTTGAGGCATCTCACCATCTAGTTCCAACTATATTTCTAACCATATTTCATATTGCTCCCCTTCATACACTCTATATTCTAGCCATACTAGACTACTAGTAGTTTCTCCCACCTTGGTGCATTTGTGCAAGCCATCTCCTATGCCTGGAATGCACTCCCTCCTTTCTTCTGCCTCTCATAAACTGTACCTTTATTCAAGGCTCAGCTGAGGTGTAGTTGTTGGTACTTCATCCTTCCTCAATTTTCCTTATGCCATACTTAATTATTTACATGTAGAAATCTATCCCACAAAGGGGGTATGCTGGTAAATGTTTAACAACCAGCTCCCTGGCAGCCAAGAGGGGAATGTATATAGGACACACTTTTAAGTTTAATATGCATTACTAACACTTTCCCCATCACTTCTTAAATTTAGACAACCAAGAAAACAAAAAAACAAAAACAAAAACCCTGATATATAGTATTTTCCAATTTCTGAGATGTAGATGCTTGTACTGAAAGTTTACAATCAGCTTTTAAGAACCAGTACAGGCTGGCTCCAACACATCCTAGCTCATTCCTGGTAGCGTATGAAGTCTGTCAGGGCAGACACTATTTCACTGTTGTTTGTATCCCCAGTGCTCAGTATGGTATTTAGCACACTGATGCTTAAAAAATATAAGTAAAATGATGGAATGGTCTATCTTAGAAGACAGCAACAGAATACAGGCCTAGATCTTTCCATTTTAATGGAACACACTTTGTTAACAAAGAAGATCTATTTTGAACTCATTTACTTCAAGGATTGGTGTCTTAACTAAAATTAATATTCCTTCACTGACGCAGGTGATACTTTCATGCAGTTTCATGAGTTACTGCTAGAAATTTTTATCATCTTCTTTTAATCAGCCTCTGAACTCATTTACTGGTTTTTTTTTTTTGCTTATTTTTGGAGGGCAATTGGGGTTAAGTGACTTGCCCAAGGTCATATGACTAGTTTTTGTTGTTAAGTGTCTGAGGCCGAATTTGAACTCAGGTCCTGGTGCTCTATTCACTATGCCACCTAGCTGCCCCCCCCCCCTTTTAATGTAGGTTCTTTAAAAATCATAGCAATTCAAAGATTAATGAAGTGCCCACTATGTCTGGCCCCAGGTGGAGAATCCTGCCAAGCCAATCCCTATGACATCAGTCTTTGCTTTCTTTGGTTGTATCCCCCAAAATGGAATGAAATTTTCTTAAAAAATAACTGAGGACTTGAATTGCTCATTAATTTACAGAATTATGAAATGGAGGTAGGCATGCCTGGTTTTTGGTTACTCACCCAAAAAAGACCATAATGGTAGTGGAGACTAATGCTTCAATCACACTTTAGTAACACAGAGGACTCAGGGCAAATGTCACAGAAAGTTCAGAGACAAGTAACACTAAAGGTGGGGTAGGGTCATAGAGGCAGGTAGGGATGAGGATAAGTATAAAGTAGAGTAACTGGAGAAGAAAATGGGGAAGGAAGAGATAGAGACTAATTCATATAGAATTGGGAGCACTCAGAAGCCTGGATCCACATGGAGATGGAAGAATATTTGGGGGGCAGCAGTTTGAAGTTTTAGTGGAAGAAAAGACTAGCTCTTAGCCTATACAGCCTCATTTGAGGTGAGTTCATTATCATATCCACATCATCTCAAAATTATCAACAACATTTAATGTTCTAGTATTCTTACTGTGTATGCCTGGAGTTTATCTGAGATCTTAGGACCAAAAGGTCCCAATAGCAAGACCTACATGGCTTCCCCTATTTTATCACATAGTCTCAGGGTGTGATTTTTAATATGATGAAGTTTGCAACTTATGCAAATTGTGCTCCTTCGATTTTTGGGAGAATCTATGAGTAACATTTAGGTGTCCCTTTTCAATCTTACTTCCTGCTATAGTTACTTTTTACTGGCTACTTATAAATTTACTAATCCTAACTAGAAAGGCAGGAGGTGGTCGGGGGATCAGATGAAGATACAATTTTAACATAAGACTTCATATTAGATATTGTTTTAATAATATTCAGAGAATTATTCATATTACTTTGCTATTTTGATGTCCTAGATGTTTTTCTCCAAAAACTAATACTCATAGACTGGGACTTAGAAATGTGTTTTTTTTTTTTAATTTTATTTTAGTGGTATTTGTTCTAATGTGATTTAACCATCATCAATTATAGGGGCACTATATTTTAGTAATTTGGGTTGTTTTTGCAAAAAAAAAAAGGGTCAAATAAAGGTAGCATCTTATGCTAAAGAGAAGACCCAAATAAACTTTATATTGAAGATTATATTTGAAGACTTTAGTGACATACATATTGTTGATAAACATGATAGACATTATGGAGTTTGGAATTTTTGTGTATGTATTAAAATTATATAGTATGGGTACTTTCTATGCCAATAATCAACCAGTAAACATTGATTAAGCACTTACTGTGCCAGATACTGTGTTAAGTGTTGGAATAATGTACAGCGCTGCTATCATTCACCTATTGCTGGTGGCAATTCTATTTATTGACTTCAAGTTTCCTAAACCAAAGTCATGTTCTCAATGGTGGCCACTTAATAGATTCTTTTTGAAGAGCATAATGAATCAAAAGCTGAAAATTAAAGCCTGTAGCCTTTGTCAACTATAGTAAGTTCTTCTGAAAAATCAGGCATGGTCTCTGGGTTGAGCAGCACATTCTTACTTTTTAAACAATCATTATCTGTACTTTGAATCTCAGTTCATTATGGAATCTTTACCTGTGGCACACCAGTTGTCATTGTAACTTCTGGGCTCTAGTTGATATATGGCAACAATTATAGAAGTTACAAATTCTGCCTGTTAGGCTTCCATAGATCTTTGACATTATGGGTCTTAAATGTCCATTTTCATTGTATCTTACTTTCTTACCATATGGTTTTACAGAGGATAAATCACAGAATATTAGTGCTGAAGGTGACCCTAGAGATTATCTAATCCAAATCGTTCATTTTATATATAAACAAACTATAGCCCAGGAAGACTGAATAACCTACTCTAGGTTACACAGCTAATGAAGTGACAGAGCTAGGACTAGTAATAGCTAACATTTATATAGTGCTTACTATATGCCAAGCTCTTTATGATTGTTGTCTTATGTGATTTTCATGACAACCCTGGGAGGTAAGTGCTGTTAGTATACCCATTTTATAGTTGGAGAAACTGAGGCAAACAGAGGTTAGGTGACTCACCCAGACATCATGCAGATAGTAAGTATCTGAGACTGGATTTGAACTTAAGTCACCCTGATTCCAGGTAGTGATCAGTGCTCTCTCCATGGTAGCACCTATCTACTTAAGTAGTTTAATGCAACTCAAGTGTTCTATTTATTGTACCATATTGCCTGGTTTGTTTTCTTTTAACTCTGGCTAATAAGAAACAGTTGGTTATTTAGGGTATGTACTTTTAACTAATTGGTAATCAGATCTCCTTAAACAAACCAATAGATAACAGAAGTAGGAGAGTGATAGTGTGATAGTCACGGTGAATTGATAATTACTTGAGTTATCAGCCTGGAAAACAAAATATCTTAATTTAAATAATATCTTTACCTAGAATTGTCATAAAATCCCAAAGGAGACTCATTTGGCAAGAGACAAACTAATACTACCGTTTATGTTTTATAATTCACTCTGAGTTCATTGCTATTCATTCCTGATCACTCTCAATATTAAATTATTTATGATTTAAAAATAGCTTCCCAGGTCCTAAATTAGATTCTGTTGTGTCTGGAGTTTGTATATCAAAATACCTTGGTGGTAAGGCTCATCTTTCTTGTCTAATGCCTCTCAGTGTTTCATGTCATTTGCAGTGAGGAAAAAAACAGTTGGCATTGTACTGCTTAAATTTCCATTCCTAAGGTTAATTGTTAATTTAAGTACTTCAATCTTGGTTAGGTCAATTATCTTAAGGTAATATGTTATCAGTTGATTGATTAAAATCTGATAACTGAGAAATACAGAATAAAGCACAGGTAGGGTATTGTAACTTATAGTTTGATCAATACTATAAAGAAACAGCCTTAAAAAACAAAAGCATCCTCTATTAGATAATTAAGAAATTGTTTTCCTGGAATAAGTGATCTAGAGTGAGTACATGAAAAGGAGATACATGGAGTCCTAGAAATAGTGAGCATTTGCAGTGACTGATGTTTGGGGGATTAGACAGGACTCAGGTAAAATATATAAAAAATAATATATTTCAGGAGACATGAGGTAAAAAACAAAAAACATCAAATAGCAACATAGTTTAGTGCCATCCTTCACATTCATTGTGATGATAATGACAGCATTCATAATAGCTTTAAGGTTTGAAAAGTTTCATTTGGTACCCACAAAAACCTTTAAGGTAGAAGTTATTATTTTTTCCCATCTTATAGATGAGAAACTGAGGTCAATAGTGGTCAAATGATTTGCTCAGGATCACACAGCTAGTAAGTTATCTGTGTCAAGTTTTGAACTCAGGCCTTCCTGATTCTGGGTTCAGCACTCAATCATGCCTCAAAATCACCTTTATTTGGGGCAGCCAGGTAGCATAGTAAGATCACCGGCCCCAGAGCTGGGATGACCTGGGATCGTATTGGGGCTCAGACACTTAGCACCCACCCAGAAACACCTGGCCATGTGACCTTGAGCAAGTTACTTAACCCTGATTGCTTAAAAAAAAATCACCTTTATTACAAGAGGGTTTGTTGAAGTTTAGGGTTTAGAGGTGCTCAAGACCCCAAAATATCAACACACCAGGTCCTGCCAAATGAATTCGACTTAAGTCTTCTCTCAGTCAGAGTAAAGCAAAGTTTATTAAAGAATCGCCATAAAGGGCAGACTCTTAAGGTGCCTAAGTATTAAGACTTGTATTGAACAAGTGGGTCAGAATAATCTGACACAGAGTGATTCTGTGCTAGATTACTTTCAGCTCTGTCATAGAGGCAAGATAGAATTTATATACAAAATGATTATGGGAGGATTTAGGGATGGTCTAAAGAAGAGGTTTGGAGAGGGTCTTGAGGAGTCTAAGGAGGATCTTGAGTGGACTCAGTAATGAGATAAGTGTGGGAAATAGCTAAAGGCTACTTGGAGATGACAGACAATGGAGGGCTAGGCTAGTTTTAGGGTAACAGATCTGGGTATAAATATATTGATAGGATGGGACAATGGAGGGCTAGGCTAGGTTAAGAATAACAGAGATTTGGGCCTAGAGATAATGAAAGGCTTATGGCCTCAGACAATTGCCCCATCAAATGGGAAAATTCAGTCAGAGTTCAAGGGGTTTCCCAGAGCTTGTACCCTATCAGACTGACCAAGTAATGTTAGCAAAAATGTAACATGCTGGCTTAAGGAGCTTCTGGATCGTCACAGTCTTTTCTGAGATACCTACCCCCATAGGAAAGGGCTCCAAATCCTGTGATATAGACTGTTGAAGTAGGTGGGAAATAATCAGATGCCTCCGGTAAACAAATACGGCGTATATCATCAGTAAAGGTGACTTGAGGAGAAAACTGCACTACTGCAATGTCATACTCTCGTGCTGGAGACCGGTACCTTTCATGGACTACAATTCTTTTGATATTTCTTTTCATTAAGGGAGGGTTAATAGTTGTACCAAAGCTAACAGTCCATCCTCGTGGGCTGGGATAACTGTGAAAGATGGAGAAAAAATAATTATAAGAATTGGACAGCATTAGAGTCATCAATTCTCAGAGCTTATTTACTCTAACCCGTGCCTACCTTCTTCAAACATACCTTTCAAATGATCATCCAACCCCCACTTGATGTCCTCCAGTTCATTACTTCTGGAGGCAGCACATTCCTACATTTTAAGCCACCATTATCTGTAACACCCAGGTCCTTGAACAAAGTATTTCTGTAAGGTAATAACTTGTAATTTTAGGTATTACTTCTGGCATAGACTGGCTGTGTTACCTTGGGCAAGTCACTTAACCTCCTAGTACCACAGGCAATTTCCTAAAAGGAGGGAGTTCTATACTATTAATGAAAATATAGACAAAACAAATATAAACAAACAAGCCAATAAATAAAGTAATGAGAGTGATTCCATAAGCCATACATATAAATCAGTCTCTTTAACCTAAGGTCACATCATTTCCAGATCCTTCATTGTCATGGTCTTTCTTTATGATGTCTCTCACCTTTTCAACTGAATACTTATAACCCCTTTATAGCTTTTCCCTTCCTCTCCTCATTTGCTTTTTCTGTCTTCACATTTGCTCCAGTTTCTGAAGAAAAAGTAGCCCTCTTTACCAAGGGGAATGTATCTATCCCTGGTGGAATTGATGGGGCGCTTGGGATCTATATCGGTAACATCAATTTGTAAAACCAGTTTGTAAAATTGTAACTGCAATTTGTATTGTAAAATTGTAACTGCAATTTGAAAACCAGTCTGTAAAATCACACTACGCCCCTCAGACCCCAGTCACAGAACATTAACTCTGCCCCTTCCCCCTACCTGCACTCCCCCTAGCTTCAAAGCATTAACTCTGCCCAGAAACAACTCATGAATTGTTTATCTCAGCCTTGAAACAATAACAAACTATTCCTATGAATCCTTCACTAAAGTATCTATAAACATTCCAGTTTAGGCAACTATTATCTCCCCTTTGTATAGTGTTCTGCTGCCCCCATGAATCCTTTGGTACCCTATCTCTAGGTTGACTCCTTGGCTGCCTCAATGAATCCTTCAGGGCCCTATCTCTGGGTTAACTTCTTTGCCCATTATCCCCTGAGTCTCAGGTTAGCCTTGGTTCTCAGACATTAATCTTGTCAAACATGACACTGATGGGTGGCAGACTGGGCACTTCTCCATCAGCCCTGGACTGATCACTGACTTAGTGATGTTTCAAGCCTAAAACCATACCTCCAGGTAACCCCTTTAAACACCAACTCCACCTTAGCCCCCATCTTAACTCCTCCCTAATCCCACCCTCTTCTCACCTGGTCACCCTAATTGACATCTAATGAATAGCCTTAACTCTTTAAAAGCTATGCCTGTGTCTTCTTTAAGCTTGCAGGTCCCCTAAGGATCCTTGCCTGCAGTAAGACCTATAATAAACTCTTCAACTCTGACTCCAAGTAAGCCTGAGCTGAATTCTTTCCAGACTGAATTGCAGGTTCTGGTCTTAAGATAAGATCAGAGTCCTTGTGGAACCTAATAGCCAACCCTCATCAGAATTGTCTCTATCTTCTCTGACCACCATTTGTTCCTATAATCTTTCCCTTTCTCCCTTATCTTTAATGTCCCTATCAAAAAGCTCACTCCCGCCATCTATCTACAAATGTCCTTAGGTCTACTCAATATTTAAAAGTCCCACCTTGACCCTGCCATGCCTTTGAGCTATTATCATGTTTCTTTCTTCCTTTTAATACCAAACTCTTTAAAAGAGTTGTCTGCCCTCATAGCCTTCACTTTTTTTTTTTTTTTTTACTATTCATGCATTTCTTAACCCCTTGCAGTCTGGTTTCCAGCCTCATCATGCTAGTAAAACTGTCCTCTCAAAAGTTACTCTTAACTCTGATTTCAATGATTTTTCTCAATCCTCATTCCCCTTCAACTGTTAGCTTTTGGTGCCATTGACCATTCTCTCCTCCCTTGACTTTCATTATATTACTCTTCCCCTTCTATCTGTCTGATGGCTCTTCATTTTCCTTTGCTGTGAAATTATTTAACTCCTGCCCCTAATGTTCTATGTCCCTTTTTTCCTTTTCTCTCCTTTCCTCCCCTTCCTTTTTCTCTTCTCTTCATGCAGTTTCCCTTGGCCTCTTTTCTAATTTTAATGATCATTATACTAATAATTAATATTTTAAAAGGACTTTGAATTTTAAAAGGCAATTTACTTATACCATCTCATCTCAGCTTCACAACAACCATTCTCCCAGTTGTCCAGATTTTAATCTCAAACCTATACTTGATTCTTTTTTCTCCCTATTGAAAGAAATAAATTATAATGCTGTACCATTTGATTATCTATAATAATTTATAACATTCTCTTTTCTGTAAAAAGGCTAGCTTAAAAGAGGAGCCCTTCACTTGCTAAAAGAAGCATTCCAGCTCTGCTTAAGTTACCTAAGCAGGACTCCACCCAGCTAGGAAACCTGATTTCTGTTTAGGATGTAAACAGAATCCAGTGTGGGTGAGTTCTTTCCCTAGGGAAAGAACTCCTGTCCCTGATCCCTTTCATTAGAGTTTAGGGTGACCCAGATCATGAAGGAGAACATGGTCAGGGTGCCCAGATTGCTAAAGGGAGCTAAAATATCATGACCAGACCAAGTTATCAGATAACCTCCTCCCTTCAATTATGTGAAAATTGGGAGCTTTTAGCCGACTTCTTCATTAAATATCCAACAATCAGGGTTGAAAAGTCATTTGTCAGGGAATTCCCTGTCAGAAGGTACACAGCTGATTTAAAGTGTTTCAGAGACTACTTTGGTGTCTTTGGTTACCGAAACAGCCACTGTCCATACTTATTGATTATTGGCTAGACTAGTTAATAAATTGATTATTAATATCTGTGAACTTTGTCTCTTGGAATTTTTATTCATGATACTGTATGATATTTTTGTTTTACAGATGAAAATGATGCCCAGAGGGGTTAAGTAAGTTGCTTATAGTCCCAGAGCCACTAAACCTCAGAAGTAGAATATGAACTAAGTTTTCCTGACAAAGTCCATACTTCTATCCAACATGCCACACTGTCTATCAAAGTCTTTATTTAGATGAATTCCCAAGTCAATTTACTTTCCTGAACTCTAGTTTTGCATCTCTTACTATCAGCTGTGTAGCTACATCTGTCAAAGTTGGGTTAGCAAACTAAGTAGCCAAGCTTACAGCTAGGTTTCACAGTGGATGGAGTGTGAGACTTGGAGTCATGAAAACCTGAGCTCTATCCTGTCCTAGACACTGACCCTGGCCAAGTCATTTAACCTTTCTCAGCCTCAATTTCCCCACTTATAAAATGGGAATAAAAACAGTACCTACTTCACAAGGTTATGTTGAGGATCAAATGAGTTAACATATGTAAAGTGCTTTGTGTTTTAAAGTGCTTTAAAGCTCTATATCAATGATAGTGATTATTAACATGTCCAGAATGGAACATGCCTCATATTGCTCCCTTCTCATAACCATCCTCTACACAGAATTTTCAATAGAAAAGTGTCAGTCCTACCATCTGATGATGTATGGGCTCTATGAGTCCCCCTCGAGCTCTCCTTGAGTCCTTGAGGTGCAGGCTCTGGGAACCTCCCTTGGACTCTTGATTAAATTGTCTCATTTGATGAGGCATTTGCATGAGGCAATAAGCCTTACATTGTGGCTGGGCCCAGACCTCTAGCCTAGTTACTAACTGCTAACTACTAGCCTAGTTACTAGCCTAGTCCTCCATTGTTCATCATCTACTTCCCACCCTTGAGCCTATCAAAATATCAATACACCCTTGAACTGGCCTAGTACACCATTGTCTGTAGCCTCCAGCTACCTCCCACCCTTAATCACTCAGTGACCTCATTAACTCCTCCTCCTCTAGACCACTCCTAGATATCTCCTACAACCTTCTGTATATAAGACCCCATCTCACACCACATAGTGGGAGAGCGCCATAGAATGCCATAGAATAGTGAGAGTGCCATAGAATGACCTAGCATAGACTTACTCTTTGTCTAATGCAAGTGAACTTTTAATAAGTTTTACTTTTCTTTGTCTGAGAAGGACTCTGCGTGTTGGTATTTTGGGGTCTCCAGAGCAACCCTAACCCTCTTATTGGGTAACCTCTTCACCATCCAACTCTCTAACTTCAAGTATTTAGTAGCTGTCTTCAAATTGGTGTTTGGTTAGTTGTTGTCTTTTGTTCTTAAAGAGGACCGAAATGACATTACTATGTTGAGGTCAAGGTATGATCTGTCATGCTGATAAGACCAATACAAGCTTGAAAGGGTCAGGCACAGATAGTTCGTATGAACATTTAGAATGGAGATGTCTCTAAATTTGTGCAGCTCATGTTTATTTTGAGCTACTGAAATTCTTCCCTTGTAGAGCAAAGCACCTTTTTTGATTTGAACATGCCATGCTGGGCAGTCCTGTGCCAGGGTCTCCCATGTCTCACAATCAATTCCAGAGTTCTTCAAGAAGACCTTGAGAGTGCCCTTGTACTACTTCTTCTGGCCTCCATGTGAGCACTTGCTTTGTTTCAGTTCTCCATTTGTCTTTTAGGCAAATATATGTTTGGCATTCAAACAATCTGTCCAGCCCATTGGAGTTGTGCTCTCTGAAATAGAGTTTGAATGCTTGGCAGTTTTACTCAAGAAGGGACCTCAGTGTCTGGTACCTTATTCTGTCAGGTGATCTTCAGAATCTTCCTGAGGTAATTCAAATGAAGTGATTCAATTTCCTGGCATGGCACTGATAATCCTGTCCAGATTTCACAGGCATACAACAATGAAGTCAGCACAATAGCTCTCTAGACCTTCAGTTTGGTAGTGTAGTAGTAATGGAATTTTAAGATCCCCTGTATTGGCTTGGTTTTTGGATTGATTGTGTTAAAACCCAGAGCTTGTGAATCCCACTTGTGGGATGGACTTGTTGAGGTGAAAAGAGAGGGCTGAACTGGGAGGAGCTGGTGACAAATTTAGAGAGACACAAGCAGAGAGAGAGGCAGAAGGATTTTTTGGAAGCAGCATCATGGAGGCAGAGATGGAGAGGATTGCTAAGAGCCAGTTCCAACTGTCCAGGACTTTTGAGAGCTGCCACCCAGAGCTGCCAAGGACTGAGGAGATATGGCTATTATGCTGGTACTTTGTCTGTTTTGATGTTTTGCCAGATTCATCCACTGGTGAAGGACAGTCCTGTTGTTGCAGAGGTCCTGGAACCTTGCTGTTGGTTCAGGGGTCCTGAGACTATTTTGCAGACAGAGAATGAATCACATCCACTGGTGAAGGACAGTCCTGTTGTTACAGAGGTCCTGGAACCTTGCTGTTGGTTCAGAAGCCCTGAAGAAGGATTTTCTTGTTGTATGTTTACAGAAATCCTGGAATAGGGTTCTGCTAATGTTTTCAGGGGTCCTAGGACTGTTCTGCAGACAGAGAATGAATTAATGAGGACACTGGCAATGTATCTTGTGGCCTTGCTAAGCTTTGTCTCCTCAGGAACAAAGATTGCTGAGAACTTGCCTTGGGTCAAGATGAAGAAAAGACCTCTCTTTGGGTATTAAATGCTGTGCTTAAGCTTGTTGTAACTCTGGGGTAGATGGCCTATTCAGTTGTGATCCAGGGGTGGGAAACTTTTGACCTTTTTGTGCTCTGTGACTGACCAAATGAAAGTACTTTGCTTATGATTGGAAACTATTCTCCATTTGAGAAGAGGGGCTTTGTGATTGACTAAATGAATGTCCTGCCTAGGGGTGGAGTAGTACTTGGAAATTATTACACTTAGTGAATGCTGTATTTTGAATGATGCTGTATTTTGATTTTCTCTGTTTTTAATTTGTCACTAAATAAAATGGAGAGCAGCTATGCTGGTATTTTGAACCTTGGGAAGTTGCCTTTGCTTGGCATTACAGGTAGGCAGCCCAGTACCTTTTCTCTCCTACATTTTCCTTTGAAGCCTCCCAAAGAGTGAGCTAGCTCTGGCAATGAATGTGTCAAACTCTTCATCTCTGTGTATATCCCAGAAATGTATACTGAGGGAAGTAAACATCCACAGCATTAAAAATTTCTCAATTTGCTATAATCAATGGTTCCATGGATGGATGGTATGGTGATAACTGGTGGAGAACCTGTTTTCTTGGTGTTAATTGTTAGACCAAAATTAGCACAAATAGCAGAGAATCAATCCATACTTTGCTGCATCTCAGCCTCAGAGGTTGCACTGAGTGTATAATCATTTGCAAACAAAAAAATCATGCACCAATTCTCCCTCCAATTTAATCTTGGCTTGTAGCTTTTCAAGGTCAATAATTTTCTATCATTGTGGTAGCTGACCTTGCTGCTGTTTTCATCCTAATTGAAGCTGTCTGACAACCTCACTGAAAACATTACACTAAAAAACATGGGAACAAGCACATAGCCCTGCTCCACTTCATTGGTGACTGGGAAAGCATTGTCTGTTATCCAGAATCTGGGCAAGCATGCCATCATGAAACTGAAGTACAATAATGATGAAATTCACTGGGTGACTAAATTTTGTCATGATTTTTCATAAGCCCTCACAACTGACAGTATCAAAGGCCTTGGTCAGATCAGTAAATGTTGTGTACAGACTTTTATTCTGCTCCTGAAATTTCTCCTGGAGTTGTCAGGCAGCAATCCATATCAACCTTTCCTCAGCCCCTTCTGAAGCCACACTGGCTCTCAGGAAGATTACCATCTTTCAGGTTCCTGAAGAGAATCTTGCCAACAGTGACTAAGAGAGAAAGACACCTCCCTCCCCCATCCCCACAACGTGATTGTCACAGGACAACTTATTTCCTTTTGCTCCATAGAGATGGACAATGGAGACATCCTTGAATTCCCAAGGGATAATCTTCTCTTGCCATATAACATGGAAGATTTCAGCCAGCTTTTGTATGAGTGGTAGACCCCCTGCCTTGTAAATCTTAGCTGGAATAGAATCAGTGCCAGGCACTTTCCCACAGTAGAAGAGTCTATTTACATTCAAAACCTGTTTTTCCATTGGAAATTTGCCTAGAGAGGGATTGATTTCAACCTGAGGTATTCTGTCAATGGCTTCCATATTGATTGCTGATGGTCTGTTGAGAACATTATGCAAGTGTTCAGCCCATCTCTCTAGGATCACGTCTTTATAACTAATCAAGGTAGCTCTATTTAGCACTGAGGAGTTAATATGCAGCATAGATAGATCATCTTTGGCTCATAAATAGCCTTTGGGGCATCATAAAAGCACTTTGGATTATTACTATCAGCATAAAACGAAATTTTGCTTACACTTTACTTTTAATGGAGCTAAATGTTACCTTCTTAGAGACAGATGAACTATCCTGCCAGAAATCCTGTGGAGATCTTGTTTTTCATTTAACAGCTTCTGAATTTCCCCATCATTTTCTTCAAACCAATCTTGATGTTTGTGAATGTTCTGGCCCAATTAGTAAATGTACTGTGCACCAGATCTTTCAAAGCTGCCCACTCCTTTTCTGTTCCACTGTTGCCAATTGTGTATTGGCTCAGCTTTCCTTCTAAATTAGCAATGAATTATTGCTCATGCTCAGAGAAGCACTCCAGTCTACTGAAATTAAATATTCTGGCAGTCATCTTGCCTTGGGGCCTTCTGCTTTTGTTGAATGTGATCATTTAGTTTAGAGAAGATGTCAATGATCAGTCTAGCACTCAGCACCACACATTGCCTTTATTATTCTTACGTCCTTTCTGTCTCTTCTCCTTACAATGACATAGTCTATTAAATGCCACTGTTTGGTTTGAGGGTGCATCCATGAAGTTTTATTGCATTTAGGTCATGAGATCCACAAGTCTTCAGAAGTAAGCGACCATTGCTGTTGCTGCTTCTGACTTCTATTCATCCCGAGAACTCCCTGCCATATCTGATAGTCTGTGCCTACTCTGGCACTAAAGTCACTAAAGACTACAAGCTTGATCTCTTTTGGCATATTGATGATAAAGGTCTGAAGGTTTTCAAAAAATTTTTCTTTGGCTTCATCAGGGTTTGTCTTGGTGAGAGCATATGGAATGGATGATGGCAGCATGGAATTTTTCCTGCAAGTGGCATTCACCTTGTCATGAGCCTGTCATTCACTCCTTTTAGGAGTTGTTATACATGCTTGTTGACTAGATTAGTTTTGATTGCAAAACCTATGCCAGATTCATGGTGCTTCCCATAACTGTATCCACTTCAGAAAAACATATCCAGCTCTGACTTCAGTAAGCTGACCTTCATTTGTCAGCATTGTTTCACTCAGAGATGCTTTTTGGATGTGATACCTATCACAAGACCTGTCATCTTTCAATCCTGCTTGATTTCTTGTTGTCTGTAAGCGTGCATACATCCCACATACCAACATTAAGTGGAATCGTATTCACAAAAGTTTTTTGTACATTTTTGTGTGTGTGTATTTTGACCACAGTGTGGGATCTCTACCTGAAATGTAAAGTGGGCTAGGGTTCAGTTTGGTATAGCAGACAATTTTTGGGGTACCTTTCCTAGCCCCTTTCTCATGCCAGAAAGTGAGCAGTGTGGTCCTTAAAAAAGGCTGCTCAGACACCTAGGGGCCTGCCAAATTTCACTGGTGCTTCAGTGAGAAGATAACCCTATGGCCTGGGCTACCTGTGTGCAGGGTTGTGACTACATCTCCTAGAGTATTCTCACTGCTGCTTCACACTTGCCTGTTGCCACAGGACTTGGACGTAGGTTAAAATGGTAAGATGGCAGAGATGACATCTTGTGAGTTTCACATAAGTTGGATTTAAGTAAGGCGGAGTTTTCATGCAGACTCACTGTCTTTCAGAGTCATAGGAACAAGTGGCAAGAGAGAAGTCAAGATAGCTAGTGATGACTCAGGATGCACTGGATAACCTTGGTATCTTCAGTGTCTGACCAAGCTCTAAGAATTCCAGAGGACCTGTCTCAGCTGCCTTCATGGTCCTTGGAACAAATTGTTCTCACCTGCCTATTCCACCAAGGAAAGTCTTCACATGTTTGGGACAGATACCTCCCTAAATCAACCTGGTTTACCCTGTCTGCCAAAATGGTTTACCAGTGTGTGGCTGTAGAGAATGCTACAGCTCCTTGGAGCTATAGATGAAAGCTACATGAGGCAGGTGGGCACCAAAGGCAGAAAGCAGGCCTGAAAAGGGCTCAGCAGCCCTCACACCAGAGGTACTAGTCTTCCCTGAACATTAATTTATCCAAAATGGAACTCATCATCCGACGCATATTGCTCCCTTCTCAAATCCATCCTCCATAAAAGAAAGTCTCAGTCATACCATCCAACTCTCTGTCTTCATGTATTTAGTAGTTGTCTTCAAAAATTTGGAAGGCTATAGTGTAAAAAGTACAGTAAAGTTGTCCTGATTTGGCCTAGAAGACAGAACTGGGATGAATTAATGGAAGTTATAAGGAGGGAGGTTACAACTAACAAGGTGTCAGATACACCTAACCAAAAAACAAACAAATAAACTGAACTTTCTAAAAGTTAGGTATCCACTAATAAAAAAATCTACATGAAAACATGATAAGATTATACATAGAATATACATATAGGATTATAAAACTCCCTTATTTTACAAATGAATTAACCCGTGTAAGAGTACAAACTTTAAAGCACTATGTAAAGCTAGCTATTATTTTATTATTGTTATAGATGAGGAAACTGAGGCAAAGAAGTGTGTGACTTGCTCAGGGTCTCACAAGCCAGTAAGAGACTGAAAAAGAATTTAAATCAAGCCTTCCTAACTCAAAGGCTCATGTTCTCTGTTGTAAGATATCTAGTTCCTCAAAACTAATGGGATTTAGGCAAAGATTAGATGATCACTGGTCAAGAATACTATGGAAGGCATTCTTACATCCTGTGGAAGTTTGGATTTGATGATCTTTAAATTACCTTCAAATCTACAATTTTGAAATCGTTTTCAAGGCAGCTGGAGTCTATAAAGGCACCAGGTACAAGGAGAGACTCAGGAATCTAAAATGTTAGAAACCATTTAGTCTAATCCCTTTGACTTTACAGATGAAGAAACTTAAACTGAAGGATGTTAAATCACTTTACTTAAAGCTCCAGTTAGTTAGTGACTGAATAAGCATTAGAACCTAGATCTCACAGTCCAGTGTTCTTTCTACTTTAGCTTGTTTCCTCCCTATGCTAATAGAATTTGTTTAAGTGTGCTTGGGAAGAGCAGTTCAGTAAAATTCCATTTTCTTAGTCATGGGTTTCAGGCTATGATTAATAAGATCCTTCTACTTGGTTAAAACTTACTTCTTAAAGCAGTGAGCTGCAGTAACAAGCCATGTGTTACTAATCAGAGTGGCCCCACATTGATGTACATTGTCATGCTGAAGACTGGCTTGCCATGGCCAGGCAGACTTTGGCGCAATTTCTCCACCAATTATTCTATTGACTATTGTTGGAGTCAGTCGTTTGCCACAACCTGTAACAAATTTGTTGGAAGATTAAAAGTTTCAATAAATCACCTTTAAGTTATACAAGGTAACTTGTAGACGTATCATATTGGAATGCAATACTTTCTGTTTCTTCATGATCATCAGTGGTTATACAGAACACAAGTTGCTGCACAATGTAATACAATGCTAATTCAATAAACATTTATTGAACATCTCTAATATGCAAGATAAAAACAAACAAAAAATCGCACCTGTTTCGAGAAGTTAACATTCTACTAAGAGGCACATCATGTAAACAGAGAAATCAATTCAAGATAATTATGGGAGGTAGAGGAAACTAGAAACTGTAAGGATCAGGAAAGACTTCTCATAGGCAGTGGCATTTGAGTTAAGCCTTGAAAGTAGCTAAGGAATCTAAAATTCTAAGGGAGGCAGTACAATTCAGTCATGGGGGACAACCTGTGTAAAAGAAATAGAGAAGGGAGATGGAATATTGAATTAGGGTAATAGTAAGTGTCCCAGTATGGAGAAAATATAGAATATATGAAGAGAATTATTTGAAACATGTCTGAAGAGGTGGAATACAATCAGATTGGGAAGGACTGAGGACTTTGTCTTTAATACTATGAACAACAGTAGACCATTAAAGATTCTTGCAGTGGGGAGTTGTATAGTCAGAACTTTAATTTAGGAAGATTATTTTGTCAGTTGTATGGATGATGGATTGGAAAAGAGAGAGACTTGGGGCAGGGCGACCAATTAATAGATTAATACAATAGGCCAGCAGGAGATGGTTGAGTTTCAGAACTAGGGTGATGGCTATGTAAGTCTACAGAAAGAGGCAGAAGAGATGTGGAGGTGATTGGATGTAGAAGGTAAAAGAAAGGGAAGAGTTGAGGATTGCTGAGATTTCAAATCAAGTAGAAGAAGAATGTGGTAAACCTTTTCCATTAATTAATTTGAAGCACTGTCTATACATCCTACAAACACAGATTTCGTTGTTATAAAATTCAGTCAATCTCACTCAAATTTCCCATTGTGCTTTGGAGTTGACCTTTGCTGCTGAAAAGGTATTGACATGGAATACAGATTCTAGAGCAGAAGTTCCCAAATTTATGTGGCCTACTGTTGCCTTAAAAAAAAATTCTCAGCAGCCCCTTGGAAATCTACTTTCTTTAAACCCTTTAACAATTAAAAAAAATTGCAATATTTCAAAAAATATAATTAAAAAATAATGACACATCTTAAATTTAATAATTTATTGTGAATTTGTGGGTTTTTTCTTGCACTGATATTTTGATAACACAATTTGCATTATGTAACCACAGAGTATTGTATTATAAACAAGTGATTACATGCAAGCTGGACTTCTGGACAATGTGCCACATGCTTATCTGTCAACACTTGCTTGTTAAGACCTGATTAGTTATAACTTGAATTTTGTGTGTTTATTTGGAAAAAATGTAATCACTATAACTTTAACTCTGTTATGCAACAGATGGAACACATACAAACAGTTTTTCAAAGTTCTCTTCTCTTCTTTGCTTATGTTTCCACTGCTCTTATTTTTATTCAATGCCCCTTAATTGCACCCAAGGTTACTGCTGCCCTCCTGGATTATTCCAGCATATATCACTGGGGCAGTATAGCCCACTTTGGGAACCTCTGTAGGTAGCTGGGTGGTACAGTGTATAGAGTTCTGGGCCTGGAGTCAGGAAGAATTGAGTTCAAATATGGCCTCAGATACTTACTATCTGTGTGACCTTCAGAAAGTCACTTAACCTCTATATACCTCAGTTTTCTCAACAGTAAAATAGGGATAAAGATACTATTTCCCAGGATTGTTTTGAGGATCAAATGAGATATTTGTAAAGGATTTAGCACAATGCCTGCTACACAGGGGTGCTTAATAAATGCTTGCTCCCTTCTTCTTTCCCTCCTTCCCTTCTTCCTTCCTTATGTTTTTCCTTTCTTTCCTCCTATCTTCCCTCCTTTTTACCTTCAATCCTTTCTACCTTCTCTCCTTTCTTTTCTTCCTATCTTCCTTCCTTCAATCTTTTATTCCTTCCTTCCTACCATACTTCTACCTTCCCTCTTTCTATCCCTCCTTTCTTTTTTCTCTTTCCTTCACTCCTTGCTACTTTTCCTCCCTCCTTCCTACTTTCCCTCCTTCTTTTCTTCCATCATTCCTTCCCTCCTTCCCACCTTCCCTTCCTCTTACTCTCCCTCCTTCTTTCTCTCCTTCCTTTGCTACTTACTATCTTCTATCCTTTCTTCTCTTCCCCTTTTTCTTCTCTCCTTCCTTCCCCCTCCTTCCTTCATTTCCTCCTTTTATTTTCCCCTTTTCTATTTTCCTTCCATCTCTCCCTCCTTCTTTGTTTTTCCTTCACTTCTTCCTTCATTTCTTCTTTCCCATTTTTCTTCCCTCCCCAACTTTCCTTCCTTTATTCCTTTTCTCCTTCCTTCCTACTTTTTCCCTCCCTCTTTCTTTTCATCCTTCCTTCCTTCCTCCCTTCCTTATCTCCTTTTCCCCTCCTTTCCTTCTTTCTTTCCCTTCCTTCTTCCTTCCCTCCTTTTACACACTTCCCTTCTAGTTTCCTATTCTTCCCTCCTTTCTTCCTTCTTTCCTTACTCCCGTCCTTTCTTCCTTCCCTCATTCCTTCCTTCCTTCCTTCCTTCCTTCCTTCCTTCCTTCCTTCCTTC